>NC_143133.1:18042424-18193939 GCF_059928025.1 Delphinapterus leucas
GTCTAGATGAAAAGAAAATGTGCATGAGAAACATATAAATGAATTTCCTTAGAATGATGCAACCCCTCCAAAAAAAAATCACAGGAGTCATCACCATGGGCGGTAGGATGCTGAGTTTCCCACAGGAAGCAGCTCAGGTAATTGCTTGTTTGTTTTTGTACTGAGAGGCATTCTATTATGTGCCTACGGGTTTCTTCTAGGAGAAAATCTGCCACATAGCTCATTTTGTTTCAGGCATTTTATAGGCATTTTTCTCCCGTGTTTAGAGGGTCTGTCATCTTAATAAGTGTCCTGTAGAAGAAATGACTAAATGGGAAATACATGTTGTTGGCAAAAAAGTTATGTTAGAACATAAGAAAAATGTCTGCAAATAATGTAAAGATATGAATTCAAAGTAGGAAAAACATAGTCACTTCTGGAATAATACAACAAATCGGAGAAAGGTTAGGTTATCCGGCCAGTTCGGTTGTCTGGAAGGAATTCCAGTGTTGAGGCCACAGTTAGGCAAGCCCATGAAAGGAAGTATGGGTTAGCTCATCACTACCTCCATCCCCAAGGATCCCAGTGAGGTCAGTGTAAGAGTTCTGCAAATAACTCTGGCCCGCATATACTGCACCAGGCACAGTGCTACACAGAGGGGAGATCGTATTCACAAATGAACACTCTCTGGTCCCTGCTGTCATGGAATTTAGTCCAGCAGAGAAAACAGACCCATGAATAAATTATTCCAAAGTCAGGGAGGACATAATGACAGTTATTTCCAGGGTGCAGTGGCATCCATGCAAAAGGCGGGCACTTGGTCCAGTATGAAGAAGGGAAAGGCTGTCCCGGAAGGCTTCCCGGAGGAGACAATCCCCAGGCTGGGCTTTGAAGGATGGGCTGGAGATGTGTAGTCAGCAAGATGAAGATGGACAGAGGAACATTCCAAGTTATGAAAGCGTAAGCAAAGACACATACTTTCAAAAGAGGGTGGGATGAGCGGGCAACTGCTAACCATTTAGTACTACCAGTGTATATAAATGTTAAAATATACCAGAGTATAAATTTTTAAATATAAGGCTGAAGAGGCTGCAAGGGCCCAGACCTCAGAGAACATGTGACCCACACTGAGAAGCTTGGATATTATCCAGAGGGTATTGGGAAGCACCTGGGAAACAAAACTCCTCTAGTCCCTTCACTGTCCCTCCCTTGTCACCACACACAGGACTGTCGTGAATCTACCACCTCAGAAAGTGGTGGAGGTGAAGGGGGCGAAGAGGTACCAGCTTGTTCTTTCTCTTCCTGCTGCCATCCCTAAATTAATGTTAACTCTGTTCCCTTTGCAGCCTCATTGGATTGAACATAGGTATTTGGGACACAATAAAAAGTGAATGAGCGCCACAAAGAAGCAACATTAGGGCTTCCCTGGTGGCGCAGTGGTTGAGAGTCTGCCTGGCGATGCAGGGGACACGGGTTCGTGCCCCGGTCCGGGAAGATCCCACATGCCGCGGAGCAGCTGGGCCCGTGAGCCATGGCCGCTGGGCCTGCACGTCGGGAGCCTGTGCTCCGCAACGGGAGAGGCCACAGCAGTGAGAGGCCCGCGTACCGCAAAAAAAAAAAAAAAAAAGCAACATCAGAAGAAATGTTAATTCTAATACAAGGCAAGGGGAAATATAGCCATAGCTAGAAACCAGAGAAATAAAGATTAAGCAGGAGTATAGGAACAGACACGTGTAGAGACATTCATTCAAATGTGCAAGTATGAGACAGTGAATATCCACGAACACATAGATGAACATACAAATCATGGTAAGAGAGTTTGTTCCACACGTAAAATATTGTTTTGATGCTTAAATAAGTGATTTCTATACATATTGTAGGAGGTGTAATTACAATGAGATCTATGCCAAAATCTTCACGTGGAAACCAGTCTAACTATTTTATAGGCTATGCTCTATATCCATGTATAAAAAAATAAATTAACCAGAAAAGTGAAAACAAGTATATTTGGGGAAATTGAGTGACAGTGTTGATCTGAGAAAAAGAAAAACATAAGAAGAAGAAGGATGACTGAACAAAAAAGAGGAAATACAAACTCCAGCTATAATAGTCAGCCATCTTCAGTGAATGTTACAACGTGCTACTCTGGTTACCCTGCTAAGGGCCTTAACTGCATCTCATTAAATCCTCAAACAGCCCTACTACTATTTTCCCCATTTTACAAATGAGGAAACTGAGGCTCAGAGAGGTTGAGTAGCAGAGTCGCTAAATGAAAGCCATGCAGGTAATAAACGGCAGGACTGGAATTGGAATCCAGGGGTCAGAATCCAGGGCCCCTGAGTGGAAAGGGGTTGCTCTACCAAAGAGAAAAATTCCAGGTAGAAACCATGCATTTACTGAAGCAATCCAACCCCAAATAACAACCCCAAAAAAGGCTTCCCTGAACACGTATGTCATGAAAAGAGAAAAAAACTAATTTTAATTCTCTTCAGAATATCTATGTTAAAAAAACAGTTGACATCTGTGCTGTTTTCCACCATGCTCCAAGCATAAATAACTTGTTAATAACAAACCATCCTGGTCTGTAAACGAAAATTCCACAGGGAAAAAACAATTTTGCAGATCTAGAAAGAAGCTATAAACAATACACCTTACTTTATGTACACAGACATATCCTCCCATCTAAAAAAAAGAATGGGGCTTCCCTGGTGGCGCAGTGGTTGAGAGTCCGCCTGCCAGTGCAGGGGACATGGGTTCGTGCCCCGGTCCGCGAAGATTCCACATGCTGCGGAGCGGCTGGGCCTGTGGGCCGTGGCCGCTGAGCCTGCGCGTCCAGAGCCTGTGCTCCGCAACGGGAGAAGCCTCAACAGTGAGAGGCCTGCGTACCGAAAAAAAAAAAAATTTAAAGATTGAAAAAAGAATGACATGCATGTGAGGTCCAGCTACAAAAGAAAGGAATTTGCTTAAATTTATGACAGAGCAAGTGGAAAAATCACTTTGGAGAAGGTCTCTTGTCAGAAAAATAAATATCTAATTAGCTTTATCTTTCAATTGGCTAAATAAAGAGAGTAACCAATTACTCTGACCAGGAGTTTATTTATTCAACACTTTTTATTCAGAGCTAATAACCTCGACAGCTTCATGGTTCTGAATGTCAGTCATATCTGAGCAGAGTTCATCCGGCTATTGGTCTGATTTCCCTATGAAAGGACAATGTCCTGAATATTGTTATATTACACAAACTACAGTTTAATTCAAACATGGAATAATGTTGATTTTAAGAAGAAAAGTCCATAAATCATTATTTTCAAACTTCTGGTGTCTATATTAATCCTTTTAATGAATAATACCTTTATTATCATTAGTAATACTTGTTGGTGGCTGATGATATCATTAATGCATACTTATATTCCAAACATCTTAAAATTCATTCAAGTCTTTGTCAAATGTCTAATAGGTACAGTAGAGGGTGTTTTAGTGATAAATAAGGCATTGAGCTGGAAATCAAGGACCTTCCCATGTAGTCAGCTCCTCTTTTTTTTTTTTGTTTTTGTTTTTGCGGTACGCGGGCCTCTCACGGCTGCGGCCTCTCCCACCGCGGAGCACAGGCTCCGGTCGCGCAGGCTCAGTGGCCATGGCTCACGGACCCAGCCGCTCCGCGGCATGTGGGATCCTCCCGGACCGGGGCACGAACCCGTGTCCCCTGCATCGGCAGGCGGACTCTCAACCACTGCGCCACCAGGGAAGCCCCCAGCTCCTCTTTTTATCTGATAACTCCCATAATCACTGCATAAATATTTAAACAAACTTGTAGGCTAATGTTTCACAATACCTCTCCTATGGGACAACCTTTGTTCTCTTTTCAGTGTATCTTAACCGTATTAAGAAACCCAGCCCACATAATAAGACTTCTATTTCCAAAACAGTGGTAAATATGGTGCCTGATATTTTTACTTTTTACTTCTAAATGCAGCTAAGTTCTAAGTGTTCCTGTGGAGAAAGAAAACCCACAACAGAAACTATTTGCTTTTTTTAATTTAAAATGTTACATCTTCAAGTCATACTTTCCACAATGAAAACATGTCCGCTTGTTGACATGGTCTACTCTAGCTGAAATGACACAATCATTTCAACCCCCTGAATTTAAAAGTGAAATGTCTTTTTCTTCTTCCAGAAAAGAAAGAACCACCCTGTGATTAAAACTTCCCACAGTTGCTTTTAAAGTGCTTGAACTTAAAAAAAAAAAGTCCTCCTCTATTTTTATCAGAAATTACCCTTCCCACACAAACGCTGTGGCTAGCTCTGAGTGGCTGGCGAGTTGAGTTCTTTGCCACAGTAGCCTTCTTCCTATCCCTCCCTCCATTGCCCCACTCCTTCCAGGAGTACAAGTGGGCAGGATTTCCTATCTCGTTCCACTGCCCCCTCCAAACAGTGGTTCCCTTCCCCTCTCCAGCTGTGGCTTCCCTCAAATTGCCGAACTGCACAGAATGTGCTCTTAACCCTGCACTGGTTGCCATAGGAAATTGAGTCTTTAGATGATGTAATGTCTAAACAACAGCACCTCCTCAAATCTTTTCAAACAAGAATATCTCTGAATTGCTCTTGAAGTCACTATGTGTCCACCTAGAAAGACTTTTATTAGAAAGACGCAGACGTAGAGAATGAACTTGCGGACAAGAGGAGGGGGAAGGGTGAGCTGGGATGAAGTGAGAGGGCGGCATGGACTTATATATACACTACCAAATGTAAAATAGATAGCTAGTGGGAAGCAGCCGCATAGCACAGGGAGATCAGCTCGGTGCTTTGTGACCACCCAGAGGGGTGGGATAGGGAGGGTGGGAGGGAGACACAAGAGGGAGGGGATATGGGGATATATGTATATGTATAGCTGATTCACTTTGTTATAAAGCAGAAACTAACACACCATTATAAAGCAATTATACTCCAATAAAGAAGTTTAAAAACAAAAGACTTTATTAGGCCATTGTCATTATTAAATTATACACTCACCCAATAGTTACTGACCATCTATATTATGCAAGTCACTTTACTAGGCCCTGCGGGAGAAAACTCATGAAATGACAGCATGACTGTCCTCTGGAACTCATAGTCTAGAGGAGGTGGATGCAAACCTACACAGACCTGATATAAGGAAATGCTACCGAAGTACCAAACAGAGGGAAAACAAAAGGCAGAGGGAATGGGAGGGTCAGGAAGAAAGTACGAGTTGTTGACATGGCCAAGGAAAGGTTTCATTGATATCTTGAGATTCTGCTAACTGAAATATCAAGAAGCACAAAAAGTACTGAATGAAGTAAACAGAGACCACAATTCCAAACAATTAGAATACAAATTGGCATTCTTCTTTGGGAATAAGGATCGGTTTAACAATACGTAAGTGTTTATAGCTCTGGGGGAAATCCCTGAGAAATATAATAAAGATTTATATACATCAGGTTTTAAACAATATTCATTGACAGACATCAACTATGTGTCCCCAAGGACTTGGATGAGACTGGAACGTCTCTCTAGCTTATTTCCACTCTAATTTTAACGATCTACACTCTCCCTTCCTTTGGCTCACATTTAATGAAGCCATGATGAGGCCTTCACCATATTCTTACAAAGCTCTGCCATATGCAACCTTCATTCAACAAACATTTGCTGAGTGCCCACTAAAGGCAAGGTTCTGGGCTAAGACAAACAAAAAGAAACAAAATACAGTTCTTACCTTTAAGGAGCTCACAGTTGGGGGGGGAGGGGCACCTCTAATGAGTGAAATGGGAGAGGCACTGAAGGAGTGGGGAAAGGAACTGTGGACAAACAAGGGAGGGGGCATTTAAATGGAGGAGGGGGGGGAGAGAGAGAATCTAGGGAGAACTCACAGGAAGGTCACCTATGAGGAGCATCTAGAAGAATGCTTGCCTTTTTCCTACAGAACAGTAACCACATTTCTTGGAATGAAGGCAAGAGCCAGAATTTACAGAGTCAAATTAAAAGAGTTAAATATGTCCTGGAAAGGGATTTATACTTTATCGTCTAGGCATGAGAAAGAATTTTAAGCTACTGAAGAAGTTTAAACAAAGTGAATGTATGTACATATGTATATTATACATATATGTATACATGTATTAAACGGATGGATATTTATGTTATCTGTATTTAATACTATATTAATGTTATAATTGATGTTGTAATGTTATAATTAATGTATCAATTACATAATATGTAATTATTCTGGCAAATCAGTGCAAGATGGATGGGAGAAATAAAGCTAAAAGCAGGAAGATGAATTAGGATACTACTCCAGTAATTCAAGTAAGAGATGGGGGTACTGGAACTTAGTGAAAATTGGAATTGAGAGAAAGGGATAAAGAAATGCTTCAAGTATTTAACTGATAAATCTTGATTACCAATTGCACGTGTGAGGCTTCTTGCTCCCAAGAACTTGGGAGGATCTCCAGGTTTCTGACTTGGAGGCAGGGGTACAGAATTGCCAGTAAGGCATATCCTGAGCATAATAGAGGTAGAACTGTTTGAGGTAAGGAGAAAATAAGTTGATTGAAGCTTGTTAACTATGAGGTACCATGGGTCATTCAGATGGATTCATCCAAAAGATACCTGGAAAAATGTATGGCAACCTTCTGCTCCCCACACAAAGGTACATGGGGGAAGTAGAGAAAAGAATCCAGATTGATTATGGCTTAGACTAAAAACATTTAACAGAAAGGTAGCTGGAAACTCCCTAAATACTTGGAGATTAAACAACACACTCCTAAATAACACATAGGTCAAAGAAGAAATCTCAAGAAAACTGAAAAATATTTTTAACTAAATGAAAATGAAAACACAGCTTATCAAAATTTGTGTAATGCAGTGAAAACAGTGCTTAGAGGGAAATTAAAGAAAAGAAGAAAGCTCTAAACTCAAAAAACTAAGTTTCCACCTGAGGAAACTAGAAAAAGAAAAGCAAATTAAATCTAAACTAAGCAGAAGAAGAAAAGAAACAACAAAAATTAGAGCTGAAATCAATGAAACTGAAAACAGGAAATCAATAGAGAAAATCAGTGAAACCAAAACCTGGTTCTTCGAAAATATCAATAAAATTGATAAGCCTCTAATCAGAATAAGAAAAAAGAGAGAAAACAACAATTACTAATACAAAAATGAAAGAGGAGACATCATTACAGATCCCATGGATATTAAAAGGATAATAAAGGGATACTGTGAACAAATCTTTGCCTGCAAATTTGACAACCTAGATGAAACAGATCAATACCTGGAAAGACACAATCTGCCAAACTCACATTAGAAGAAATAGGCAATCTGACTGCGCCTATATCTATTAAAGAAATTGAATCAATAATTAATAACCTTCCGAAAGAGAAAGTACCAGGCCCAAATGGTGAATTCTACCAAACAGTTAAGGAAGAAATCATACCAATTCTCCACAATCTCTCCCAGGAAACAGAAGCAAAGGGAATACTTCCTAACTCATTTTATGAGGTCAGCATTACCTTAATAACAAAAACAAAGACACTGCAATAAAACTGCAGAACAATATCTCTTATGAACATAGATATAAAAATCCTCAACAAATATTAGCAAATTAAATCCAATAATGTATGAAAAAATTATATACTGTAACCAACTGGAATTTTTTTTTTTTTTTTTCTTCTTTTTTTTTTTTTTTTTTTTATTTTTATTTTTTTTTAAACATCTTTATTGGGGTATAATTGCTTTACAATGGTGTGTTAGTTTCTGCTTTATAACAAAGTGAATCAGTTATACATATACATATGTTCCCATATGTCTTCCCTCTTGCGTCTCCCTCCCTCCCACTCTCCCTATCCCACCCCTCCAGGCTGTCACAAAGCACCAAGCTAATATCCCTGTGCCTTGCGGCTGCTTCCCCCTAGCTATCTACCTTACTACGTTTGTTAGTGTGTATATGTCCATGACTCTCTCTCACCCTGTCAAAGCTCACCCTTCCCCCTCCCCATATCCTCAAGTCCGTTCTCCAGTAGGTCTGCGTCTTTATTCCTGTCTTACCCCTAGGTTCTTCATGACATTTTTTTTCCCCTTAAATTCCATATATATGCGTTAGCATACGGTATTTGTCTTTTTCTTTCTGACTTACTTCACTCTGTATGACAGACTCTAGGTCTATCCACCTCATTACAAATAGCTCAATTTCGTTTCTTTTTATGGCTGAGTAATATTCCATTGTATATATGTGCCACATCTTCTTTATCCATTCATCCGATGATGGGCGCTTAGGTTGTTTCCATCTCCGGGCTATTGTAAATAGAGCTGCAATGAACATTTTGGTACATGACTCTTTTTGAGTTTTGGTTTCCTCAGGGTATATGCCCAGTAGTGGGATTGCTGGGTCATATGGTAATTCTATTTGTAGTTTTTTAAGGAACCTCCATACTGTTCTCCATAGTGGCTGAACCAATTCACATTCCCACCAGCAGTGCAAGAGTGTTCCCTTTTCTCCACACCCTCTCCAGCATTTATTGTTTCTAGATTTTTTGATGATGGCCATTCTGACTGGTGTGAGATGATATCTCATTGTAGTTTTGATTTGCATTTCTCTAATGATTAATGATGTTGAGCATTCTTTCATGTGTTTGTTGGCAGTCTGTATATCTTCTTTGGAGAAATGTCTATTTAGGTCTTCTGCCCATTTTTGGATTGGGTTGTTTGTTTTTTTGTTATTGAGCTGCATGAGCTGCTTGTAAATTTTGGAGATTAAACCTTTGTCAGTTGCTTCATTTGCAAATATTTTCTCCCATTCTGAGGGTTGTCTTTTGGTCTTGATTATGGTTTCCTTTGCTGTGCAAAAGCTTTGAAGTTTCATTAGGTCCCATTTGTTTATTTTTGTTTTTATTTCCATTACTCTAGGAGGTGGGTCAGAAAGGATCTTGCTGTGATTTATGTCATAGAGTGTTCTGCCTATGTTTTCCTCTAAGAGTTTGATAGTTTCTGGCCTTACATTTAGGTCTTTAATCCATTTTGAGCTTATTTTTGTGTATGGTGTTAGGGAGTGATCTAATCTCATACTTTTACATGTACCTGTCCAGTTTTCCCAGCACCATTTATTGAAGAGGCTGTCCTTTCTCCACTGTACATTCCTGCCACCTTTATCAAAGATAAGGTGTCCATATGTGCGTGGGTTTATCGCTGGGCTTTCTATCCTGTTCCATTGATCTATATTTCTGTTTTTGTGCCAGTACCATACTGTCTTGATTACTGTAGCTTTGTAGTATAGTCTGAAGTCAGGGAGCCTGATTCCTCCAGCTCCTTTTTTCGTTCTCAAGATTGCTTTGGCTATTCGGGGTCTTTTGTGTTTCCATACAAATTGTGAAATTTTTTGTTCTAGTTCTGTGAAAAATGCCAGTGGTAGTTTGATAGGGATTGCATTGAATCTGTAGATTGCTTTGGGTAGTAGAGTCATTTTCACAATGTTGATTCTTCCCATCCAAGAACATGGTATATCTCTCCATCTATTTGTATCATCTTTAATTTCTTTCATCAGTGTCTTATAATTTTCTGCATACAGGTCTTTCGTCTCCTTAGGTAGGTTTATTCCTAGATATTTTATTCTTTTTGTTGCAATGGTAAATGGGAGTGTTTTCTTGATTTCACTTTCAGGTTTTTCATCATTAGTATATAGGAATGCCAGAGATTTCTGTGCATTAACTTTGTATCCTGCTACTTTACCAAATTCATTGATTAGCTCTAGTAGTTTTCTGGTAGCATCTTTAGGATTCTCTATGTATAGTATCATGTCATCTGCAAACAGTGACAGCTTTACTTCTTCTTTTCCGATTTGGATTCCTTTTATTTCCTTTTCTTCTCTGATTGCTGTGGCTAAAACTTCCAAAACTATGTTGAATAAGAGTGGTGAGAGTGGGCAACCTTGTCTTGTTCCTGATCTTAGTGGAAATGCTTTCAGTTTTTCACCATTGAGGATGATGTTTGCTGTGGGCTTGTCATATATGGCCTTTATTATGTTGAGGAAAGTTCCCTCTATGCCTACTTTCTGCAGGGTTTTTAGCATAAATGGGTGTTGAATTTTGTCAAAAGCTTTCTCTGCATCTATTGAGATGATCATATGGTTTTTCTCTTTCAATTTGTTAATATGGTTTATCACATTGATAGATTTGCGTATATTGAAGAATCCTTGCATTCCTGGAATAAACCCCACTTGATCATGGTGTATCATCCTTTTAATGTGCTGTTGGATTCTGTTTGCTAGTATTTTGTTGAGGATTTTTGCATCTATGTTCATCAGTGATATTGGCCTGTAGTTTTCTTTCTTTGTGACATCCTTGTCTGGTTTTGGTATCAAGGTGATGGTGGCCTCGTAGAAGGAATTTGGGAGTGTTCCTCCCTCTGCTATATTTTGGAAGAGTTTGAGAAGGATAGGTGTTAGCTCTTCTCTAAACGTTTGATAGAATTCACCTGTGAAGCCATCTGGTCCTGGGCTTTTGTTTGTTGGAAGATTTTTAATGACAGTTTCAATTTCAGTGCTTGTGATTGGTCTGTTCATATTTTCTATTTCTTCCTGATTCAGTCTTGGCAGGTTGTGCATTTCTAAGAATTTGTCCATTTCTTCCAGATTGTCCATTTTATTGGCATAGAGTTGCTTGTAGTAATCTCTTATGATTTTTTTTATTTCTGCAGTGTCAGTTGTTACTTCTCCTTTTTCATTTCTAATTCTATTGATTTGAGTCTTCTCCCTTTTTTTCTTGATGAGTCTGGCTAGTGGTTTATCTATTTTGTTTATCTTCTCAAAGAACCAGCTTTTAGTTTTATTGATCTTTGCTATCGTTTCCTTCATTTCTTTTTCATTTATTTCTGATCTGATTTTTATGATTTCTTTCCTTCTGCTAGCTTTGGGGTTTTTTTGTTCTTCTTTCTCTAATTGCTTGAGGTGCAAGGTTAGGTTGTTTATTCGAGATGTTTCCTGCTTCTTAAGGTGGGCTTGTATTGCTATAAACTTCCCCCTTAGAACTGCTTTTGCTGCATCCCATAGGTTTTGGGTCGTTGTGTCTCCATTGTCATTTGTTTCTAGGTATTTTTTTATTTCCTCTTTGATTTCTTCAGTGATCACTTCATTATTAAGTAGTGTATTGTTTAGCTTCCATGTGTTTGTATTTTTTACAGATCTTTTCCTGTAATTGATATCTAGTCTCATGGCGTTGTGGTCAGAAAAGATACTTGATACAATTTCAATTTTCTTAAATTTACCAAGGCTTGATTTGTGACCCAAGATATGGTCTATCCTGGAGAATGTTCCATGAGCACTTGAGAAAAATGTGTATTCTGTTGTTTTTGGATGGAGTGTCCTATAAATATCAATTAAGTCCATCTTGTTTAATGTATCATTTAAAGCTTGTGTTTCCTTATTTATTTTCATTTTGGATGATCTGTCCATGGGTGAAAGTGGGGTGTTAAAGTCCCCTACTATGAATGTGTTACTGTCAATCTCCCCTTTTATGGCTGTTAGTATTTGCCTTATGTATTGAGGTGCTCCTGTGTTGGGTGCATAAATATTTACAATTGTTATATCTTCTTCTTGGATCGATCCCTTTATCATTATGTAGTGTCCTTCTTTGTCTCTTGTAATAGTCCTTATTTTAAAGTCTATTTTGTCTGATATGAGAATTGCTACTCCAGCTTTCTTTTGGTTTCCATTTGCATGGAATATCTTTTTCCATCCCCTTATTTTCAGTCTGTATGTGTCTCTAGGTCTGAAGTGGGTCTCTTGTAGACAGCATATATAAGGGTCTTGTTTTTGTATCCATTCAGCCAATCTGTGTCTTTTGGTGGGAGCATTTAGTCCATTTACATTTAAGGTAATTATCGATATGTATGTTCCTATTCCCATTTTCTATATTGTTTTGGGTTCGTTATTATAGGTCTTTTCCTTCTCTTGTGTTCCTTGTCTAGAGAAGTTCCTTTAGCATTTGCTGTAAAGCTGGTTTGGTGGTGCTAAACTCTCTCAGCTTTTGCTTGTCTGTAAAGGTTTTAATTTCTCCATCAAATCTGAATGAGATCCTTGCTGGGTAGAGTAGCCTTGGTTGCAGGTTTTTCTCCTTCATCACTTTCAGTATGTCCTGCCACTCCCTTCTGGCTTGTAGGGTTTCTGCTGAGAGATCAGCTGTTAACCTTATGGGGATTCCCTTGTGTGTTATTTGCTGTTTTTCCCTTGCTGCTTTTAATATGCTTTCTTTGTATTTAATTTTTGACAGTTTGATTAATATGTGTCTTGGCGTATTTCTCCTTGGATTTATCCTGTATGGGACTCTCTGTGCTTCCTGGACTTGATTAACTATTTCCTTTCCCATATTAGGGAAGTTTTCAACTATAATCTCTTCAAATATTTTCTCAGTCCCTTTCTTTTTCTCTTCTTCTTCTGGAACCCCTATAATTCGAATGTTGGTGCGTTTAATGTTGTCCCAGAGGTCTCTGAGACTGTCCTCAGTTCTTTTCATTCTTTTTTCTTTATTCTGCTCTGCAGTAGTTATTTCCACTATTTTATCTTCCAGGTCACTTATCCGTTCTTCTGCCTCAGTTATTCTGTTATTGATCCCATCTAGAGTACTTTTAATTTCATTTATTGCGTTGTTCATCATTGCTTGTTTCATCTTTATTTCTTCTAGGTCCTTGTTAACTGCTTCTTGCATTTTGTCCATTCTACTTCCAAGATTTCGGATCATCCTTACTATCATTATTCTGAATTCTTTTTCAGGTAGACTGCCTATTTCCTCTTCATTTGTTAGGTCTGGTGCATTTTTATCTTGCTCCTTCATCTGCTGTGTGTTTTTCTGTCTTCTCATTTTGCTTATCTTACTGTGTTTAGGGTCTCCTTTTTGCAGGCTGCACGTTCGTAGTTCCCGTTGTTTTTGATGTCTGTCTCCAGTGGCTAAGGTTGTTTCAGTGGGTTGTGTAGGCTTCCTGGTGGAGGGGACTAGTGCCTGTGTTGTGGTGGATGAGGCTGGATCTTGTCTCTCTAGTGGGCAGGTTCACGTCTGGTGGTGTGTTTTGGGGTGTCTGTGGCCTTATTATGATTTTAGGCAGCCTCTCTGCTAATGGGTGGGGTTGTGTTCCTGTTTTGCTAGTTGTTTGGCATAGGTTGTCTAGCACTGTGGCTTGCTGGTCGTTGAGTGAAGCTGGGTGCTGGTGTTAAGATGGAGGTCACTGGGAGATTTCCACCGTTTAATATTATGTGGAGCTGGGAGGTCTCTTGTTGACCAGTGTCCTGAAGTTGGCTCTCCTACCTCAGAGGCAGAGCCCTGACTCCTGGCTGGAGCACCAAGAGCCTTTCATCCACACGGCTCAGAATAAAAGGGAGAAAAAGTAGAGAGAATTAGTAGAAGTATGAGGAAAGAAAGAAGGAAAGGAGGAAAGGAAGGAAGGAAGAAAGAAGCAAAGAAGGAAAGAAAGGAGGGAGGGAGGGAGGAAGGAAGGAAGGAAGGAAGGAGGGAAAGAAGGAAAAAAGACAGAAAGAAAGAAGATACAGTAAAAATAAAATAAAGTATAATATAGTTATTGAATTAAAAAATATTTAGAAAAAAAAAAAAAGAGGGACGGATAGAACCTTAGGACAAATGTTGGAAGCAAAGCTATACAGAGAAAATCTTATACAGAAGCATACACATACACCTTCACAAAAAGAGGTAAAGGGGGAAAAATCATAAATCTTGCTCTCAGAGACCACCTCCTCAATTTGGGGTGATTCGTTGTCTAAAGGAGGGAAGGACGGAAAGAAAGAAAGAAAGAAAGAAGGAACGACGGTAAAGTATAATAAAGTTATTACAATTAAAATTAATTATTGAGAAAAAAATTTTTTTTTTTTTTTAAAAACCATGGACGGATAGAGCCCTAGGACAAATGGTGGAAGCAAGAGTATACAGACAAGATGTCACACATAAGCATACACGTACACATTCACAAAAAGAGGAGAAGGGAAAAAAATCATAGATCTCGCTCCTAAATTCCACCTCTTCAATTTGGGATCATTCCTTGTCTATTCAGGTATTCCACAGATGCAGGGTATATCAAGTTGATTGTGGAGCTTTAATCCTCTGCTTCTGAGGGTGCTGGGAAAGATTTCCCTTTCTCTTCTTTGTTCTCACAGCTCACAGGAGCTCAGCTTTGGATTTGGCCCTGCCTCTGCGTGTAGGTCGCTGGAGGGCGTCTGTTTTTTGCTCAGACAGGACGGGGTTAAAGGAGCCGCTGATTCGGGGGCTCAGGCTCACTCAGGCCGGGGGTGAGGGGGGGGAAGGAGGGGCACTGCGTGCGGGGCGGGCCTGCGGCGTCAGAGGCGGCGTGACGTTGCGGCAGAGGCCGGCGTGACGTTGCACCAGCCTGAGGCCCGCGTTCTCCCGGGGAAGTTGTCCCTGGTTCCCGGGAACCTGGCAGTGGCGGGCTGCACAGGCTCCGCAGAAGAGGGGTGTGGAGAGTGACCTGTGCTCGCACACAGGCCCCTTGGTGGCGGCAGCAGCAGCCTTAACGTCTCCCGCCCGTCTCTGGGGTCCGCGCTTTTAGCCGCGGCTCGCGCCCGTCTCTGGGGTTCGCGCTTTTTGCCGCGGCTCGCGCCCGTCTCTGGGGTCCGCGCTTTTAGCCGCGGCTCGCGCCCGTCTCTGGGGTTCGCGCTTTTAGCCGCGGCTCGTGCCCGTCTCTGGAGTTCCTTTAAGCAGCGCTCTTAAACCCCTCTCCTCGCGCACCAGGAAACAAAGAGGGAAGAAAAAGTCTCTTGCCTCTTCGGCAGGTGCAGGCTTTTCCCCGAACTCCCTCCCGGCTAGTCGTGGTGCACTAACCCCTTCAGGCTATGTTCAAGCCGCCAACCCCAGTCCTCTCCCTGCGCTCCGTCCAAAACCGAAACCCGAGCTTCAGCTCGCAGCCCCGCCCGCCCGGGCGGGTGCGCAGACAAGCCTCTCGGGCTGGTGAGTGCCGGTCGGCACCGATCCTCTGTGCGGGAATCTCCCCGCTTTGCCCTCCGCACCCGTCGCTGTGCACTACTCCTCGGTCCCGAAGCCCCCCCCTCCGCCTCCCGCAGTCTCCGCCCGCGGAGGGGCTTCCTAGTGTGTGGAAACTTTTCCTCCTTCACAGCTCCCTCCCACTGGCGCAGGTGCCGTCCTTATTCTTTTGTCTCTGTTTTTTCTTTTTTTCTTTTGCCCTACCCAGGTACGTGGGGAGTTTCTTGCCTTTTGGGAGGTCTGAAGTCTTCTGCCAGCCTTCAGTAGGTGTTCTGTAGGAGTTGTTCCACGTGTAGATGTATTTCTGGTGTATCCGTGGGGAGGAAGGCGATCTCCGCGTCTTACTCTTCCGCCATCTTCAAGGTCCCCCCCACCAACTGGAATTTATAGCAGGTATGCAAAGCTTGTTCAACATTCAAAAATCAATTAGTGTAATATATCACACAAACAAGCTAAAAAAGAAAAATCACATAATCATATTAATAGATGGAGCATTTGACAAAATCCAACACCCATTCATGACAAAAACTCTCAGTAAACTATGGATATAAGGGAATCTCCTCAACTTAATATAAAGAACATCTACAAAAAACTTACAGCTAACATATTTAACAGAGAAACTGGAAGCTTCCCACTATGATCAGGAATAAGGCAAGGATATCCGCTCTTGCCACTCCTTTCATCATTATACTGGAAGTTATAGCCAATGAAATAAGACAAGAAGAGGAAATAAAATACATACTGATTAGGAAGAAAGAAGTTAACTGTCTTTGTTCTTAAATGACATGACTGTTTATGTAGTAAGTCTGAAAGAATTGACAGAAAAACTCTTGGAACTAATAAGCAATTATAGAAAGGCTGCAGGGTACAAGGTTAATATACTAAAGTCAATCACTTTCTTATATACTAGCAATAAACAATGGAATTTCAAATTAAAACCAAAATACCATTTACCCCCCAGAAAATGAAACACTTGGGCATAAACTTAACAAAATATGTACAAGATCGAAACACTTACAGGTTAAAAAGTACTGTATTGTCCTATATACAGCTTTCTTATATTTGGCTTTCTGCTAAGTTGAGAACATTTTTAGCCTTAAGAATCATGCAGTAGAGCATCTTCTTCAGCGTTTTAGTCCATGTAATAAACCAATTCGTTCACGTGTATTAATTAAACAGATTCAGTACTTATGTTTAGAAACTACTATGCTGGGAACTGGGGATAAAAAGGCCAGTAAGAGAGTTCTGACCTTGTTTATTGAAGAGGAAAAGGGAGAGTGAGAGGAAATCAAAGAGGAAAAAAGTTTAGTGGCATTTGTGCTCATATTCCCCAGGTATGACATACCTTATATTTTAATTTTTCTCTTGGGGGCATAGAATTAGAAAAATCACCTAAACCAGTTAACAATTATTTAGATGTCTCCTATATGAGGCACTGTTAGCCAGGTCAAACATCAGACACCCAAGCCCTGGAACCGCTCCTCTAATGCAGTTTCTTCCTGAAGTACTACCTAAAAGGAGCAAATGTATCTATGCCATAGGGTGTAGGACATCAAACCAAGGATATCTAAGACAGGAACAGTGCTTATCTTCCCAGTAGAAGCACACTTTCAAAGGATTAGGCACACACTTCAAAGAGTGTTTACTCTCCTATCTCTTGGATGCCTTGGTCTAGTAGCCAGTACTAACACCCCATTAGCACTTCATTAGCCAGGGCTCAAGAATGCTGGAAAGGAGTTCTGGACCTCGGAAGCATCCCCAGACTAAAACTAAGAGGATTCTTCCATTGTGCTTCAATGGTCATTTATAACCCCAAAAGAATACATATTGAGTTCTAGAGCTGGTGTCAGGTGGAAAAATGTAACAAGGTAGGACAAATTTTAATATCCAGATATCATATATCCAAATCTTCCTTTGAAAAGACACCAAAATAGGCATCAGGTCTAGGACCACCTTGGCAACATGTGCATCCAAAATCCTTAACTAATAATGAAACTTTGCCATTAGCCTAAGATTTTTACAATAACTTCTTGGTCTTTTCTGCTTTCTGTCTACTAGAATTCCTATTGCTTGTACGCCGTTTAATCCAATGATTCATAGTGCAACACCTGGGACGCTGCATGCACTGAAATTCCCATACAACAGTTCAAAACATTCTTTCTTCATGAAAAGCAAAATCATCTCCCTGAAGATGCTGTTATTAGCAGATGGCATCTGCTTCCATGGCTTCCTGCAGGAGTACTGAACCTCCTCTATAAATTTTCCGTGATGCATTTCACATAGTACCCATCAGACTGAAAAAACACACCAGCCTAAAAGGTTAACATAAATGTATACTTGCCAGATAACTAAGATTTTCAGTAACTCTGTGCTACTGAAGTGTTAAAGGAAGGTCAAGAATCCTAACTTATTAAGGAAAAAAAAAGAGCAAGACCTCTTGATGCTGTTTTGTTCTAGAGGACAGTATAACAGTTACTCTCCTTAAGTAGCTAAAAAGAAAACTGGAAATATATGATGAAAATTAAATGCTTAATATCCCTTTAAAATAATGAAAATTTCTGATAAAGCTCAGTTACGTGCACTTAAAATCTCATGCCCTGGTTGAAAGGTCAAGCTTTCCATGAAATATTGAGCAGTGATTCCACTTGGAAATTGCAATTAATAAAGAATGAAAGGAGGGGCTTCCCTGGTGGCGCAGTGGTTCAGAATCTACCTGCCAATGCAAGGGACACAGGTTCGAGCCCTGGTCTGGGAGGATTCCACATGCTGCGGAGCAACTAGGCCCATGAGCCACAACTACTGAGCCTGAGCGTCTGGAGCCTGTGCTCCGCAACAAGAGAGGCCGCGATAGTGAGAGGCCCGTGCACTGCGATGAAGAGTGGCCCCTGCTTGCTGCAACTCGAGAAAGCCCTCACACAGAAACGAAGACCCAACACAGCCAAAATTAAATAAATAAATAAATAAATTTAAAACTATTAAGAAAAAGGATGAAAGGAAAAAATCTTATTTGATATGCTATCTTGTGAAAACACATTGGTAAAAGAAATGTCATGTCTGCAATTCTAGGCCAGTTGTATAATCTAAGAAGAGTAGCAGGGTAATTTACTGACTATGCAAATTCTATTTTGTTGTTAAGAATAAGATGAATGATTTAATGAATGTAATAAAGAAGGTATGTAAATGTAATAAAGAAGGTATACAAAAGGGGGATACTATGAAAACTGATAGTTTCTCCCACTCCTAGTGTCACTTACCACTATCAACAATTTCTTCAACAAATGTTCCATTATAAATCTATACATATTTTTATTCAAATGGACACATATTATTTACACAGTTCTGAACTTTCCTTTTTTATTTAATAATATATTGAAATTTGAAGCTCCTTCCATATCTATATAAAGATAGCTATACATTTTCATTTTTAGTGGCTACATAATATTCCACCTGCATTTAACTTTACTTTGGGTCATTTCCAGGTTAGTAAGCTAGGTGTGAAATCTCCTTTTTTCAGGATCTTGTTTAAAAGTGTGGTAGTTTTGCAAAAATAAAATGGAAGCATTTTTTTTTTTTGCAGTACGTGGGCCTCTCACTGTTGTGGCCTCTCCCGTTGCGGAGCACAGGCTCCGGATGCACAGGCTCAGAGGCCATGGCTCATGGGCCTAGCCACTCCACGGCATGTGGAATCTTCCTGGACTGGGGCACGAACCCGTGTCCCCTGCATCAGCAGGCGGACTCTCAACCACTGCGCCACCAGGGAAGCCCAAAATGGAAGCATTTTTCTACTCAGTTTTCTATTCAAACCCAAAACAATTAAGAAAATTGTCATAGGAACATACACGTCAATAATTACCTTAAGTGTGAATGGATTAAATGCTCCAACCAAAAGACACAAGCTTGCTGAATGGATACAAAAACAGGAATGCAAGTACCTTGAATTCAAACAGTGTATAAGGGAGCTTTGATATCTCTTCTCAAGATCTGAACGATTCACATTTAAAATACTATGAGCCTTGACCTTTTCTAAAAGGATAGCATTTTCATAATTTTTTCTCATTTACTTCTTTGTAATTGTTCTGTTTGAGTTTTCTCTTTCATATGATATCAGTTTTGGTCATATGTACTTTTCTAGAAAATCATCCATGTCTCCAGGTTTTCAAGGGTATTTGTTAAAAGAAAAACCTGAAACATTTCCCATAATTTCCTCTGTATCTTGTTATTTTTCCTTTGGTTTCTAATTTTGTGTTTTTACCGTCTCCTTTTTTCTTTTTAATTAGGTTAACTAGTGATTTTTTTTTTCTGTGTTATTGGGAGATTCACTTATGCATTAGTTCTGTTTTTCTGTATTCTAATTTATTAATTTTATTGTTATTTTAATTAAATCTTTACTTCTGCTTTCATAAGATAGTTTTGCCAGACTTTTCCAAACTTATTCTGTTAAAAGACTTTTTCATCTGTGCTCAATGCCATGAATTTTCTCCTGAGCATGGCTTCAGCTCTATAACGTAAGTCCTCTTGTGCCACGTTTTTATTATTGTTATTTTCTACATGCTCTGTGACTTCAATTCTGATTTTTCTCTTTGACCTAAAAATTGGGAGTTTCTTTTGTTGTTATTGTTGCTTTTAATTCTAGATGACTGGGATTTTTTTAATTTTACTTTTGTAATAAATTTCTAGTTTCAGTGCATTATGATCTATTATAATATTATGCACTCTTTCTAGTTTATAGAATTTATTGAGGCTTTATTTGTGCCCAGATATATTATATGTTTGTTTGATTTTAATATCCAAAAGCATTAGAAATGAGACCATCTTCTCTGATTTCAGATCAAGGGATTTGTGTGTGTGTGTGTGTATATATATATATATATATATATACACACATATATATGGCTAAGATTTCACTATCGTCTACATTTTCAAAGAAAGATGCATAAGTATTCTATTCCTTGCATTTGTTAATCTCTGAGATGATCTGTGTACTATATACTCAAACAGCTTGACTTGGTCCAAAATTCTCAAATTCTCTGAGAACAGTTTCTTTCCTTCCTAACTTTTTCTTCCTTGAGTCATTATCTTTCTTCTTGACCTCTCATGTCACAAAAGTAATACTGTCTTGAAATGGTTTTTCTGCTTGTTGGCATAATCCTTATTCCCATGTGAATTAATCACCTACCTTATAGAAGAATAATAATAACAATATTAACTTGCTGAGTACTTTCTACACGCCACTTTACATGGATTAGCTCCTGTTTCTTTTTCTTCAATATCTGTGTATAAATTCCATGCTCATTCTTTTCAGAAAATGATATCTCTGAATAAGGATCATTCTTTCAGGACCAGATGAGATTGACTGGTGTGGGAAAAGCCAGGGAGGAAAACTAGGAATGCAAGTACCTTGAATTCAAATATATTATCTCAAAGTATTTTCTCATTAATTCTGAGGCTCGCTGTGTCTCCAGTTACTGCTCCCTGTGTTCAAGTTGCTAAACCTTCATTTTTTCTGTCCTGTCCCCAAACACAGAGTAAGGATATTTTGCTGGGGCATTGCAAAGCATCTGTGGGTGCTTAACTGAATATCCTAAAAGTAGTGTATACATTTTTATATACACATACATTTCTACATACTTGCATGTTATACACACATACATAAACTTATTCTAAGTTTTACTAACATAAAGGATTATAGCAAACAATTTACAAAATAATAAAGTAATTGTAAAGTCCAGGTAGCCAACTGATTCTCTCAGAATGCTTTCACTGAGTTTGCCAAACTAGTACCCAACTTATGGTGGTGACTGACAAACAAGCGTGGTTCAACATAAATGTTGGATGATGTTTTCATTTATGTTAATAAGTCAAATGAAAGTGAAACAGCAAAGATGCACATCTGGGAACTTCACTCCTTCGTCAATGACTTGAGCAACTTATTTGCTGAACTAGATAATAGATTCAAACACTAGAGGAATACTTCCTTAATTTTTTGTGCTAGAGCCATGACACTGCTAATTTTTATCAGCATGATTACAATTTTCTCTATCATTTTAAGTCAAAATAAACAAGACCAGAGAGGGCAGGCAGCAGAAGCAAGAAGAACAACAATCCTGCAGCCTGTGAAACAAAAACCACATTCACAGAAAGATAGACAAGATGAAAAGGCAGAGGGCTATGTACCAGATGATGGAACAAGATAAGACCCCAGAAAAACAACTAAATGAAGTGGAGATAGGCAACCTTCCAGAAAGAGAATTCAGAATAATGATAGTGAAGAAGATCCAGGATCTCAGAAAAAGAATGGAGGCAAAGATCGAGAAGATGAAAGAAATGTTTAACAAAGACCTAGAAGAATTAAAGAACAAACAAACAGAGATGAACAATACAATAACTGAAATGAAAACTATACTACAAGGAATCAATAGCAGAATAACTGAGGCAGAAGAACGGGTAAGTGACCTGGAAGAAAGAATGGTGGAATTCACTGCTGCTGAACAGAATAAAGAAAAAAGAATGAAAAGAAATGAAGACAGCCTAAGAGACCTCTGGGACAACATTAAATGCAACAATATTCGCATTATAGGGGTCCCAGAAGGAGAAGAGGGAGAGAAAGGACCCGAGAAAATACTTGAGATTATAGTCGAAAACTTCCCTAACATGGGAAAGGAAATAGCCACCCAAGTCCAGGAAGTGCAGTGAGTCCCATACAGGATAAACCCAAGGAGAGACACGCCAAGACACATAGTAATCAAATTGGCAAAAATGAAAGACAAAGAAAAATTATTGAAAGCAGCAAGGGAAAAATGACAAATAATATACAAGGGAGCCCCCATAAGGTTAACAGCTGATTTCTCAGCAGAAGCTCTACAAGCCAGAAGGGAGTGGAATGATATACTTAAAGTCATGAAAGGGAAAAACCTACAACCAAGATTACTCTACCCAGCAAGGATCTCATTCAGATTCGATGGAGAAATCAAAAGCTTTACAGACAAGCACAAGGTAAGAGAATTCAGCACCACCACACCAGCTCTACCACAAATGCTAAAGGAACCTCTCTAAGTGGGAAACGCAAGAGAAGAAAAGGACCTACAAAAATAAACCCAAAACAATTAAGAAAATTGTCATAGGAACATACATGTCAATAATTACCTTAAGTGTGAATGGATTAAATGCTCCAACCAAAAGACACAGACTTGCTGAATGGATACAAAAACAAGACCCATATATATGCTGTCTACAAGAGACCCACTTCAGACCTAGGGACACATAAAGACTGAAAGTGAGAGGATGGAAAAAGATATTCCATGCTAATGAAAATCAAAAGAAAGCAGGAGTAGCAATACTCATATCAGATAAAATAGACTTTAAAATAAAGAATGTTACAAGAGACAAGGAAGGACACTACATAATGACCAAGGGATTGATCCAAGAAGAAGATATAACAATTATAAATATATATGCACCCAACATAGGAGCACCTCAATACATAAGGCAACTGTTGACAGCTATAAAAGAGGAAATCGACAGTAACACAAAAATAGTGGGAGATTTTAACACCTCACTTACACCAATGGACAGATCATCCAAAATGAAAATAAATAAGGAAACAGAAGCTTTCAATGACACAATAGACCAGATAGATTTAATTCATATTTATAGGACATTCCATCCAAAAACAGCAGATTACACTTTCTTCTCAAGTGCACATGGAACATTCTCCAGGATAGATCACATCTTGGGTCACAAATCAAGCCTCAGTAAATTTAAGAAAATTGAAATCATATCAAGCATCTTTTCTGACCACAACGCTATGAGATTAGAAATGAATTACAGGGAAAAAAATGGAAAAAAACACAAACACATGGAGGCTAAACAATACGTTACTAAACAACCAAGAGATACCTGAAGAAATCAAAGAGGAAATCAAAAAATACCTAGAGACAAATGACAATGAAAACACGATGACCCAAAACATATGGAAGGAAGCAAAAGCAGTTCTAAGAGGGAAGTTTATAGCTATACAATCCTACCTCAAGAAACAAGAAAAACCTCAAATAAACAATCTAACGTTACACCTAAAGGAACTAGAGAAAGAAGAACAAACAGAACCCAGAGTTAGTAGAAGGAAAGAAATCATAAAGATCAGAGCAGAAATAAATGAAACAGAAACAAAGAAAACAACAAGGATCAATAAAACTAAAAGCTGGTTCTTTGAGAAGATAAACAAAACTGATAAACCATTAGCAACACTCATCAAGAAAAAGAGGGAGAGGACTCAAATCAATAAAATTAGAAATGAAGGGGGCTTCCCTGGTGGCGCAGCGGTTGAGAGTCCGCCTGCCGTTGCGGGGGACGTGGGTTCGTGCCCCGGTTCTGGGAAGATCCCACATGCCGTGGAGTGGCTGGGCCCGTGAGCCATGGCCACTGAGCATGCCCGTCCTAAGCCTGTGCTCCGCAACGGGAGGGGCCACAACAGCGAGAGGCCCGCGTACCGCAAAAAATTAGAAATGAAAAAGAAGTTACAACAGACACTGCAGAAATACAAAGCATCCTAAGAGACTACTACAAGCAACTATATGCCAATAAAATGGACAACCTGGAAGAAATGGACACATTCTTAGAAAGGTATAACCTTCCAAGACTGAACCAGGAAGAAATAGAAAATATGAGCAGACCAATCACAAGTAATGAAATTGAAGCTGTGATTAAAAATCTTCCAACAAACAAAAGTCCAGGACCAGATGGCTTCACAGGTGAATTCTATCAAACATTTAGAGAAGAGCTAACATCAATCCCTCTCAAACTCTTCCAAAAAATTGCAGAGGAAGGAACACTGCCAAACACATTCTATGAGGCCACTATCACCCTGATACCAAAACCAGACAAAGATACTACAAAAAAAGAAAATTACAGACCAATATCACTGATGAATATAGATGCAAAAATCCTCAACAAAATACTAGCAAACAGAATCCAACAACACATTAAAAGGATCATACACCATGATCAACTGGACTTTATCCCAGGGATGCAAGGATTCTTCAGTATACGCAAATCAATCAATGTGATACACCATGCTAACAAACTGAAGAATAAAAACCATATGATCATCTCAATAGATGCAGAAAAAGCTTTTGACAAAATTCAGCACCTATTTATGACAAAAACTCTCCAGAAAGTGGGCATAGAGGGAACCTACCTCAACATAATAAAGGCCATATATGACAAACCCACAGCAAACATCATTCTCAGTGGTGAAAAACTGAAAGCATTTCCTCTAAGATCAGTAACAAGACAAGGATGTGCACTCTAATCACTATTATTCAACATAGTTTTGGAAGTCCTAGTCAAGGGAATCAGAGAAGAAAACGAAATAAAAGGAATCCAAATTGGAAAAGAAGAAGTAAAGCTGTCAGTGTTTGCATATGACATGATACTATACATAGAGAATCCTAAAGATGCCACCAGAAAACTACTAGAACTAATCAATGAATCTGGTAAAGTTGCAGGATACAAAATTAATGCACAGAAATCTCTTGCATTCCTATGCACTAATGATGAAAAATCTGAAATGGAAATTAAAGAAACACTTCCATTTACCATTGCAACAAAGAGAATAAAATACCTAGGAATAAACCTACCTAGGGAGACAAAAGAACTGTATGCAGACACTGATGAAAGATGTTAAAGATGACACCAACAGATGGAGCAATATACCATGTTCTTGGATTGGAAGAATCAACATTGTGAAAATGACTATACTACCCAAAGCAACCTACAGATTCAATGCAATCTCTATCAAATTACCAATGGCATCTTTTACAGAACTAGAACAAAAAATCTTAAAATTTGTATGGAGACACAAAAGACCCCGAATAGCCAAAACAGTCTTGAGGGAAAAAAAGGGAGCTGGAGGAATCAGACTCCCTGACTTCAGACTATACTACAAAGCTACAGCAATCAAGACAATATGGTACTGGCACAAAAACAGAAACATAGATCAATGGAACAAGATAGCAAGCCCAGAGATAAAACCATGCACCTATAGTCAACTAATCTATGACAAAGGTGGCAAGAATATACAATGGAGAAAAGACAGTCTCTTCAATAAGTGGTGCTAGGAAAACTGGACAGCTACATGTAAAAGAATGAAATTAGAACACTCCCTAACACCATACACAAAAATAAACTCAAAATGGATTAAAGACCTAAATGTAAGATCAGACACTATAAAACTCTTAGAGGAAAACATAGGAAGAACACTCTTTGGCATAAATCACAGCAAGATCTTTTTTGATCCACCTCCTAGAGTAATGGAAATAAAAACAAAAATAAACGAATGGGACCTAATGAAACTTAAAAGCTTTTGCATAGCAAAGGAAACAATAAACAAGACAAAAAGACAACCCTCAGATTGGGAGAACATATTTGCAAACGAATCAACGGACAAAGGATTAATCTCCAAAATATATAAATAGCTCATGCAGCTCAATATTGAAAAAACAAACAACCTAATACAAAAATGGGCAGAAGACCTAAATAGGCATCTTTACAAAGAAGACATACAGATAGCCAAGAAGTACATGAAAAGCTGCTCAGCATCACTAATTATTAGAGAAATGCAAATCAAAACTACAATGAGGTATCACCGCACACCAGTTAGAATGGGCATCATCAGAAAATCTACAAACAACAAATGCTGGAGAGGGTGTGGAGAAAAGGGAACCCTCTTGCACTGTTGGTGGGAATGTCAATTGATACAGCCACTATGGAGAACAGTATGGAGGTTCCTTAAAAAACTAAAAATAGAATTACCATATGACCCAGCAATTCCACTACTGGGCATATACCCAGAGAAAACCATAATTCAAAGAGACACATGCACCCCAATGTTCATTGCAGCACTATTTACAATAGCCAGGGTATGGAAGCAACCTAAATGCCCACCAACAAATGGATAAAGAAGATGTGGTACATATATACAATGGAATATTACTCAGCCATAAAAAGGAACGAAATTGGGTCATTTGTTGAGACATGGATGGATCTAGAGACTGTCATACAGAGTGAAGTAATTCAGAAAGAGAAAAACAAATATCGTATATTAACGCATGTATGTGGAACCTAGAAAAATGGTAGAGATGAACTGGTTTGCAGGGCAGAAGTTGAGACACAGATGTAGAGAACAAATGTATGGACACCAAGGGGGGAAAGCCGTGGGGGATGTGTGTGTGTGTGATGAATTGGGCAACTGGGATTGACATGTATACACTGATGTGTATAAAACTGATGACTGGGCTTCCCTGGTGGCGCAGTGGTTGAGAGTCCGCCTGCCGATGCAGGGGACACGGGTTCGTGCCCCGGTCCGGGAAGATCCCACATGCCGCGGAGCGGCTGGGCCCGTGAGCCATGGCCGCTGAGCCTGCGCGTCTGGAGCCTGTGCTCAGCAACGGGAGAGGCCACAGCAGTGAGAGGCCCGCGTACCGCAAAAAAAAAACAAAAAACTGATGACTAATAAGAACGTGCTGTATAAAAAGTAAATAAAATTAAATTTAAAAATTTTAAAAAATAAATAAACAAGACCAAAAATCAAAGGCTGATTTGTATCATTTGCAGATTTTCATGGTATAAATACTTTCACTGTGGCTGATTTCAAACCACTGTGACACCTGTCATATCTCTGACCACAGGGTTAGGAAGAAATGCATGGTAGGGCACTTTTATATAATCCTCTCACCAATCAGATACAATTGATGTAAATAACCTCAAGAACATAGATAATAGTAAAATATAGTAATTAAGGAGTGATGAATCTTGAGCACTTATTACCTTTTTAAATATAATGTATTGTACATTTATAATTTTATTTTTAATAATGACTATGTTTAACAATCGACTTGCAAAATTTCAAAAGTTTACTAATTGGCTCTAGAGAGCAGACATGAGCTGGCTCCAGCATACTATACATGTCTTCAGCTGCCTGTGATTTCCTAAAAACCCTGTTGTCCTTCTAACATCTTCCCTGTTCCTATGGGTCAGCCTGCTTGTGGTAAAATGGTATGTCTGAGTACTTCTGTTTAACCCTGACCCTCCTCCTCTTTGGCAGTGTAAGCCTGAATTCAATGACCT
Source organism: Delphinapterus leucas (assembly GCF_059928025.1). Classification (NCBI taxonomy): domain Eukaryota; kingdom Metazoa; phylum Chordata; class Mammalia; order Artiodactyla; family Monodontidae; genus Delphinapterus; species Delphinapterus leucas. The sequence goes on from NC_143133.1 coordinate 18,069,523, forward strand.
TCCTGCAGCCAATCCAAACCCCCAAACTCTGTGATTCCAGGGAGAAATCCTTGGTTGGGCCTTTCAGGACTGGGCCCCCAGCTTGTAAATCACTCTGCTTACAGCCAGACATCAGAGATGTATGTGCTGGCAGACCGAAGCTATTTCAGTTTGGTATTATTTTCACTGTTTTTGGCACCTGTACTTTGCTGTCTAGTTTGCCTATGCCTGGTTTCATCGAACATAGCCTTTCTTACTTGTTTTTGCCCCAATGTTGTTTTTTATTATTTCAAGGAATAAACTGGGCTACAGACACATTTCCTCTGCCATCTTTAGTCAAAAATCTGTATTTGGTCTTAAATTTTAACATCTTTCACTTGAGAGCCAAGTTCCTCTTGACAAGCAATGCCATGGAGATACATAATCTAAAAGAGATACCGTAAGAATATCAAGTATGGCAGTACCAAAATAAATGTCCCTCACAAAATAAAGTGCTGAGTATATAGAGAATGATTACAATAGTGGGAAAAAAATCTGTTAGGATATTTGCTGATTGTACACAAAAGTTTAAAGAACCAGAGCTTTTTAAAATCCTCAGCTGAAAAGCATTACACACATTGTTTAATGATAAGAAAGGAGGAACTATCTACATATGTTTCCCATATAAATGGAAAAGACAATTTCTAAGGAGGGAAAATAAGGACATTGACTCACAATCAAGTCATTCCAAAGTGGTGGATTCTGTGGTATTTATTCTCTGTGTGTGAAACATTTACAATTGAAAAAAGAAAAGAAAAGGAAAAGATAGTCCATACTATTCCCGCAAAGTCTTCTATTTGTCGAAAGGAAACATCATTCGACAGCAGCGGTGTGTAATTAACATTCCCAAGGTGGTTGTTGGTTTTTTTTAAATACAGATTTGTTTCAGAACACTTTGAGATCTACCCTCACAGTTAACATGGAAATATTTGAACACATGCCCATTTTGGCGTGTACTTTTTTGTTCAAAATTCTCCTCCAAAAGACAATATGACCTAGAGCAAGACAGAAAGAAAATTTTTCTGGGACAGACGTGGAAGGATGCATGAGACAGCACCGCCTCATTCAATGTGAAACTACTTATCAGGCCAGAAGTCTGCTATCTTCCCATAAGAAGTTGTAGGAGGGAAGGACTGGCAAATCTTATCTTCTAAGGGAGATAGATGGTCCCCAGAGTAACAATGACTGCATCAAGTTTTTGCTGAAGAGTTTCCAGATAAATAATGTCTTCCCACAAATAATTTGCTCTCAGAAGGCAGTCCCCAGACGTGGGAAGGAGAAGGAATGGCTAAGGGCTGTGGAATTTTTGAACATGAACAGTAAAGAATGTAAGTCTTTGTAATTGAGAAATAAGATCACTTTGAAAACATAAATGTCTAGGACCAGGACTGTTGCACAAGGCAGCACGTTTTTGGAGCCTCCGAAAAAAATGCATTCTCAAGATGAATCTTTACGTCTGTTTCCAGGGGCTTCATTCAGAAGTTGACACTTTTGTACAAAGAACACCCTAGTGCTGCCCGTGACAAGCATGCGGCACTGCCAGCCAAGTCCTAGCAACTCACGAAGCTGTGAGGGGCAGCGCACGCCACGCCGCCACCCTCACTGAACCGCTGCAGCCTCTCAGTGCCCCCGAAATTTGGAGGCTTAGAGTCCCCAGAGTGTGAGAAGAAAGTGGCCGAATACATAAAATAAAAGACAAAAGCCGACGGGATTATGCCAGCGGCCATCTGCACAGCTGAAGTCTTCAGGCAAAAAAAAAAAGGCTCCACAGTTCCTGAACCAATTGCTTCCTATTCACAGGCTCCCTGTGTAGGGCTAAATTCAAAATGGCTCTCGGGAAATTCCTGCCAACCCTGTGGTCGGATTTTAGGCTCTATTTTTCCCTTTCTTTTTAAGACCCGAGGATGTAAGTATGTATCAGGGCTGTAAACTTGCCAGCGTTCACTGGAATGAGTCAAAGGGACCTGGCATTAAATCACAGGGATTTGAGTTGCTAATAAATACAGCGGGCCCCATCCATTGTTGATTAATTCTGACTGAACTCTAAACACCAAACAACAAACACTCTTCTGAACTGCTCTGGTACCCATTAGTTTGATGTGTTTATTAGACAGGGCTGTGTTCTTTCAAGTATATTAACAACAGATTAAAAATCTGCAAACAAATCTAGCCTTCTTTTTATGATTTAAAAGTGCGGGTACCATTTACTAATGTTTTTAGGATTTGACAGTAAATCCAAACAAAACTAAAACATGCCATCATGTCAAATTAAGATCTTGGTACAAAGTATGAATACTTATTGTCAATGTGCAGCTCCCAGGATTTAAACAAATAATCAAAATTTCTACTTAATTTTTTAATGTTTAGAATTGTCATGTTTTTTAAATCCATTCTTGAACAGGGATTTAAGTGATATTGTAGAATGAGATGTAAAACTCTTTACAAGAAATATGATTTACTGCATGGTTTTAAAGATATAGATAGGGGCAAGACGGGAATAAAGACGCAGACCTACTAGAGAATGGACTTGAGGACACGGGGAAGGGGAAGGGTAAGCTGGGACAAAGTGAGAGAGTGGCATGGACACATATACACTACCAAATGTAAAATAGATAGCTAGTGGGAAGCAGCCGCATAGCACAGGGAGATCAGCTCGGTGCTTTGTGACCACCTAGAGGGGTGGGATAGGGAGGGTGGGAGGGAGGGAGACGCAAGAGGGAAGAGATATGGGAACATATGTATAGGTATAACTGATTCACTTTGTTATAAAGCAGAAACTAACACACCATTGTAAAGCAATTATACTCCAATAAAGATGTTAAAAAAATAAATAAAATAAAAATAAAGATATAGAGGTTAGTAAGATATTTTCATGGTATTTGATTATATTTATCATATAGCAGAGTTCCCATAGGTTAATTATGAACTGGGCCAAGCAACACATGGTTGTGAATTTGCCATATATTATTTATTAGCAGTGCCTGAAAGTTAATAAAAAGTACAAGCAAATGTACAGTGTACAGAGATACACTGGTGCCTCACTATCAAGGATTCAAGAGATCAAAGACCATAAGTGCAAATTTTCACACTTTTTGAATGTATTAACTCTGACTATTAATACCTGGTTGAATCCTTGAAAATTTCCAAGGTATATACTTTTATCAACCAAGTAGAAGACACAGAAGTCCCTGAGAGTCTCAAAAAGGCCCAGTTTCTGCTATTTCAAGTTCACCAGTGGAAGCAAAGATAACAGAGATGTAGATGCCCCAAGAAAATTACCATAAAGGATATTTACCTTAATTCAAGCTGTCTAAAGACTTTAAATCGATTTTACTGGCTTAAAGACCATGTATTTATACTCTGTTAATAGTTTTTGCAAACCATGTGATTTTACATAACTCTTTAAATAATGTGTGAAGGGGAATAATTTTCAAGTTTTGGCTAAACCAAAAACTTCTGGTCAAATCTAGAGCCTTGGGAGAACCATCATGCACTAAGGTCATGTGAGGCAACATCTTGATTTGAAAAGGCGTGCATAAGTGCATCTGCTATTGCATTCACAAAATATTCCAACCCAAATCTGCCACCGCAATATCTGGATTTTCCCCAGAGCTTCCCAGACCACCAGAGTTCAGCTCAGCAACTCCAAAATTAAATCATTACCTCCTTTAATCCTAAATCATGTCATCTTAATTTTTACAGCATGTAAACTACTAAGCTTTTATTCTCTGCTTTTTTCATGAATGCATAAAAGCCACGATAGTGAAGATCAGACGACAAGTATAACAGATTATAAAATTGATTCGTCTATTGAACCCAAAGGTTACTGCTGCTATGGTGGTATTGGTGGTGATTGTGATTAGGTGAGCCCAAAGTAATGTTTGATTTTATGACATCTATAAACAAATCCGTTTTACCAAAAGAAAGCATGATAAATATTTCAAAGACCACATGGTATGAAAAAGGCAGCACTGTGCCCAAAATGATAAAGATCCCGGCACCACATTTAAAAAAAAATAATCATTGCTATGTTACATCTAGTACACGCCCCCATGAATAACTGATGGATTGGTAATAGACTGAGCAGAGAAAAGAAAAGACGAGAGAAGGGGAGTATAGAAATGCGGAAAGGAACAAAGGAAAAGGCAAAAGTGTATTGAAGCTTATTATACTAATATAAATCAAATAATATTTTCAATCAATGATAGTTAATCAAGAAAACTGAAATAATAAAAGGACAAATAACACTGATTACCAACAATTAATAACTAAGTCATCTACTTCTATCAGTTAGAAAGTTAGTACTTTATAAAACTAAACCTCACATTGTCAGTGTTTTAAGGAATAGGTTGACATAATTAGTGTCTTGATATCTTTCAGGATAGATGTAAAAAATGGAGAATTTCAGGGGAAATTTATCTGGTTTTCTTTGATCCTATTTGAAACAAAATTCCTCTATCTGAAAACTAAATGGTATTTTGGATTGGCATCCTAGGCACTTAATAATATAGCCCTCCACAAATTTTCCAGACCTGTTTCCTATGGTGCCTTGATTTCTCATTCATGTAGTTTTGGCCCTGTCCTTTGTTTCATGTAGAATGTTCTTCCCTCTGTATGCATCTGTCAACATTAGACCCATTCACCAAAGTCTATCTCAGGGTTAATGAAAAGAATATCAGCCCTGAGACAGATGACTTGATCCAGAAGCAAATCTAGCTAAAGAAAGAATAATCAATAATTATATGAATCAGAATATCTTAAAATGGTGTGTACAGCTTCCTCCTGAAACCGTACCAAGAGCAGGATTTCTTTTTTAAGAAAATTCATGGATGTTTTATTCATGATAAACCCAAACAGGAAAAAATCCAAATAACCATCAACCAGTGAATAACCAGTTGTGCCGTGATCATACAATGCAGTAACGCTCAGTGAAAAAAGAAACAAGCTACTGATACACAGAACATCATGGGCGCATTTCACAACTTTAAGTTGAGTGAAAGAAGCCAGGTGCAAAAGAGAACATACCGTATGGCTCTTTTTATGTGACTTTATATGATGTTACAGAAATCTAAACAGTGGTTGTGCAGAGGTGGTGTGGAGTGCGATAGGCTGGAAAAGGGCAGAGAGGGAACTTTCAAGGGTGATGCAAGAAGGAGCAGGTTTTTATAGATCTCTGGTCTTTCAGTGGAAAAGGAATCTCCTAGATTCATTAAGTATTTCTTAAGTACCGACCACATGCTGAGTACTGAGCTCCCAGCCTCCAGGTGTTGTTATCTACTGCCACCCTTTCCTGTTTCCCAGGGTTGTCTAAACCACCACTCTGAACCTCTGCTTTGACACTTAACACATTCTGCGTCTTCTGGTGTGGGTTTCTTTTTCTTTCTTTTTTTTTTTTTTGGTCACCGTTGTTGTTTATTTGTAGTGCCCCACTGTATTAAAAAGGCCTCCAAAACAAGGAATTTGTCTTTACAGCCCCCATGTGCCCAGTTCCTGGCGCATACTGAATGCTCAGTGATTATCACTGATAACTAGTTGAATTAAGTTAAGACACAAAACTGATTTTTAAGAGAATGAGATCCAAAATACAAAATCCACTTTAGCACCACCAGAAGAGAGCTAAAGTGCAAATCACAAAATATGTGAAAGGATTCCCAAAAGCAGTAGCGGTGGAGCAAGGGAAGGTGAGGAAGGTGCTGAGAGGACTCTAAGGTTAAAGATAGAGCCCACAAAGTAGATTTCCCGGCAGTGAGGTGCGCACTCATCCGTGTGAAACCTAAATTCCGGGGCTTTCTTTTTGCAAGAGTTGGAAGAGTGAGTTCTGTCTGGTCTCAGGAATTTCCCTGTGCCTGGTGTGGTTCCAAAAAGCAAAGAAGATGGGGATCAGTGAGAAGCCACACACACAGGCCATATTTGCAGGGAGCAAGAAAGGGAGAAGGAAAACTTTGCACCATAAACAGGCAAACATACACACACTCAAAGGACCTCCCCAAATAGCTTTCCATCTCGCTAAGAAAATTAAAGGCTAACCAAAGTTATACACAAAGGCCTGAGTTATAATACAAACTCTCTTGCCCTGACCACTCCCTCCAGGGGAGCCTCCTACAGATAGCTGGCCCGAGGAAAACTCACTTCATTCAAAGACAGGTTATCAGAAAAGAACATTCACAGTATCCACTCACACAGACTTCACAGAAAAGGAGTAAAGGGGCAGGAGATTCAAATGACGGACACAGACTAGTCTCCAAGAAAATCTGCCGCTAAGGAGGTGAACAGTGCGACTAGATATTTTCACCATTAATCTGAAGAGCTAGACAAGGTCATGGCTTCTATGACACTACAGTACAAAGATGCAAGAACTCAAAAAGCAGTGAGGCTACTAGAGAAAAGGAAATATGGGCCCACAGCTCAAGCGAGGAACAGAGGAAAAAATAAGATTATCACAGAAATGAAGGTGAAATTAAGAGGGCACGCAGGGGAAAATAGACATGCTGAAGTACACTAGGGACAGAGCAGATAAAAAGAGGAACTCAATCCCCCAAAATGGAACTAGAGAGATAAAAAGGATTAGGAAAAAATGATAAAGTAATGAAAAGGAATTTTTCATAACCCAAAGAAGAAAGCTAAAGTAATGGAACCATACACATACTTAACTCAATAAACCTTTCTGAAATAAAAGAGAATTTGAATCTATATGCTAAAGAGTACAATGTGTCCCAAGAAAAATTGGTCCATTAGTAAACAGCAACTAGTAAGATTTAAAGAAAAAAATACAAGTAGGCATTGGTAAGCCAGACAAAAATACCAAGTGACTTTAAAGGAGAGAATGCCAATCTAGCGTATTTTTCAAAAGCAAGATACAGAAAGATATTGAAGCCCGTTTACAGTAAAAGATGGTGTAGTTGTAGCTATACCACATCTGGAAGATAAGGTAGCTACATCCAGAGAACCCTCAAGGAAAGAAAGTGACCCTTAGATTTTCCACCCAGACAAACTGTCATTTCATAAAGACAACAGACAATTTTGCACATACAAAAAATCAAGGAATATTCCTCAAGAATATCAGGCTCCCTTTTCATTTGCAGAGACTTTGGATAAAGTGGTTCAGGGCAGACTGTTTGTTGCAGGTATGGAAATGAGTGAGGAAGTATGACTGTCAATTAGGGTGAAGTATGGTGAACCAGCCACTGTTCACCAAAGCTAGCGTACTTGCAGTTATGTAAGTCAGGTTGGACTTTACTGTGCTGTTCATCTAACCCAGTACTATAGGTACCAGGATCAACTATTGCCAAAGATCCCTCCAGATCAAGCCATCATGTTAGCTATTCCAACCCTGCTGCCAAGTTTGGTAACCACGCTGCCGCGTGGCCTCTAGCACACTGATTCCATCATTCCTTCCCATTAAAATCAAGTGGACCATTTCAATCAGTTGGACCATTTCAATGGCAGCATGTCACACCTTCCTTCCTGGACAGCAATCACTACAAAGCTGCTGTTGCCACTGCTCCGGTTATGGGTCCTCACCACACTGCTTCTCAGCTGCTTGGTATAGACAAGTGTACTCTGGGCCCTTCTAGGATACACAGTCAGAGAGTGAGTAGGTCATACATGATAAATCCACTCCTAAATCTTTGGATTCCTTCATCAATGTTTGACCAAGGAATTTCTGGAATCATGATTTCATTTAGTTTAGGAGCACACTCAGGTTTCAAGACAACTAACTGACACAGTCAGAACCCCAATTCTCAAGCTTATATTGAATTCAGAATTTCTGGTAACTGTACCCAGACTGATGAAGTAAGCCTGAAATTTATGTCCCTTCCTTCCTGGTCTAGCATCATTTTACTCTATTCCATGCCTTTTCTTCAGATTTCTTCTGATATATATTAGCTAAATTTTGGAATGATTTTCTTATATAAGTATTTCATTCATAGACACATCTGTACTTATCTCCCTAAGGCTTGTTGGGATTTGTGGGTTTGAAGAGGTAATGGAGGTTGTCTGTGTGGGGAACAGACAACCCCTTATGGCCAACTACCATAAGTGGGGCAACTCTCGCCTCACCAGACAGGTAAGGAGGGGATGCCACCCTAGTTTGGGTGGCACAGAGCAATTTGGTGGTTCAAGGTATTAAGAGTCATCCAAATCCACCCAAAAGGCCATACTTCAAGTCTCTGGTTCACTTTTCCCTACCAATATTTTAAGTTCTCATAAGAGGTCTCGCAAGAATACGCATTCATCTTATATTAGAATCCACAAGCTAAGACTCCTTTTCTCAGTTACACTAGCCGTTTGACTACAAGATAAGAGGTTCATTTAGAGGAGTCAGAGAAGCTCCCTGGACCCAGTGCCTTGAACCAGGCCTTGAGCTTGTCATCATTTTCCTTAAGTACTCTAGCATAGCCGGAAGCAGTTATCCTACCTCATCTTGAATTTTTCATGACTATCTTAATGCACTAACATAATAATAGATACTCGGTCTGACAAAACACACATTGTGATTCTATTTCTGTTTTGTAAATAAGTTCATTTGTATCCTTTTTTTAGGTTCCTCATATAAATGATATCATATGGTATTTGTCTTTCTCTGTATGACTTACTTCACTTAGTATGATAATCTCTAGGTCCATCCATGTTGCTGCAAATGGCATTATTTCATTCTTTTTTTTTATAGATGGGAAAACCAAAATCTGAATAATTGGTTTTTGAGCTTCTTATATACTAATCAATAAATATAAGTTCCGGCTTCTTAGAAATAATTGTGTTGCCAGAAAAAGGAAAACTGATTAGAAACAATCTTTGGACTTGAACTAAAGTGACAATTGCTATATTGCTACCTATAGTCAAATTACAATAGCATAGAAAAGGCCATTTCTCCTTGATTTGGTCCAAGAAAAATGGAAAAGTATATAATGCAATTTCTAGTCAGTTCAAGAGGTTTTCATCCAAGAGAAATATGTATATCTCCACACAGATTTCTTTGCTAGTGCAAAAAAGAGAGAGGAAGAAAGTAAACATTTGTTAGTGATGGCCGGTAACAAAATGTTTTTCCTAAAGGTAAATTCAGTTTCTGTGTCTATTACAGAAGAGGCTGTAGACTGGCACAGAAATCTCAGTGAACTCATTAGAAGCCAATTATTTAGTCAAACAAGAAATCTCAAAATATGATGCAATCCATTGCAGAAACCACAGAAAAGGCAGAAAGATGAATGGATTCTGGTCCACCCAAGAAAAGAATTTATTAATGTAGAAGAGAGAAACCTGAGTCTAATCCTCAAAAGTATGCATATCAAAATATATATATCTCTAATGCCTATTACTAGGAGGAGTACAAGTTAAAAAGAAAAGTTTAAAATATTTCCCAATATTTTACTTTGTGTGTAAATAAGAACTAATTTCTTAGTGGTAAGAACAATGATTTGAGATATAACGGGAACTGTGACTGGCTTCCAGGCTTACAATTAGATAGCTGTACAATAAAGCTTATATCTTTTAACTCAATCAGCTAGTCAGAAATGCAACTCTCCATTTATCGGATGTCTAAAATGTGACGCTGTTCAAAATAACATAGATTCTGAAGAAAACAAAACAAAAGCAGCCCCTCTCTGATGCAGCCTACACACAGTTTGAGGGAAGAGAGCTGCACATTGAACAAAGAGTATCATCAATGAATATATGATCATTAAGAGGTCCACAAGAAGAAGAGAAAAGGAAGCAAGAGAGGAAGTGATGCTTAATTTGAAACTTGATATGAGGAGTTAGTTAGGCAAAGGGTAAGTAAAAAGTACATTGCAGGCAGCAGGAATTGTATGGACAAAGCCTGTGAGCCTGAAAAGAGGTGTGTTTTAAGAACCCAATGAAGGTAGAGAGAGGTTGACACGGAGGGGTTGGAGAGGGTAGGCCAGGGTCATGTGCTAAGTAGTTCAGAGGATATTCAAAGAACATGAATAACCATCGAAGGTTTTTAATGATGGAAAGACCCGGTAACGGGCACCTTCTGTAGCTCTCCTCAAAACTCCAAAGTGTCCTTAAAATCCAAACTCCTTAATGTGACCTAGGTAGTATAGCATAATTAGAAAATATTGTAACACGAAAAAAATGTCCTCGGACCAACTGCAGTGGAAGTAAAAATAGTCCATTTTTTCCCCTATAGCTGGTATCCTGCCAGTAGTGAAATATGTGTATCCAGTAGGGGAGGGAGAATGTGCTATTAGGAAACCATCTGGTAGCTATATTCCCCATTAGAAAATCAGAACATGAAAAACACAAACATCATAATAGAAACAAAACAAAACAAAAAGAGCAAAGCACATAAAGAGAATTCACAGAAGAGGAAATTCAAATGTAATAAACTTATGAAAAAGGGTTCAACCTCATTAATAATCAAAGAAAAGCAAAATAGAGCGGAACAAGAGGCCTTCGGGCATCTCAGATTGACCGTTTAGATTGGCCAAACCTTTTCAGATGTTTAAGTGCTGTTACATGTGTGGTGGAACTGACATTCCCATGCATTGCTGGTCTGGGATGCAAATTAGTAAAACCTGCCTGGAAAGCAAACCGGCAATGCGTGTTATGATCCCTAAAATATTCAGTGACTGTGTTTCTAAGAGTCTATCCAAGAAAATAGTAAAGAGATATGTGATTTTTTTAATTTAAAAGTTCAATGTAGTATTATTTATTTTAGTGAAACACGAGGAACCTAAAATTGCAAATGTTTGACTATCAGGTTAATGAAATACTAAAAAATGGAATATCATGCAGCCAAAAAAAATCACAAATTAATATGTCTGAGTGTCATAACTGAGAAAAAAATGTTCAGATAAAGGATTAATCTCCAAAATATACAAACAGCCCATGGAGCTCAATATCAAAAAAACAATCCAGATAAAAAATGGGCGGAAGACCTAAACAGACATTTCACCAAGGAAGACATGTAGATGGCCAAGAAGCCCATGAAAAGATGCTCAACATCACTAATTATTAGAGAAATGCAAATCAAAACTACAATGAGGTATCACCTCACAACCATTAGAATGGCCATTATCAAAAAAATCTAGAAACAATAAATGCTGGAAAGGGTGTGGTGAAAAGGGAACCCTCCTGCACTGTTGGTGGGAATGTAAATTGATACAACCACTATGGAAAACAGTATGGAGGTTCCTCAAAAAACTAAAAATAGAACTACCATATGACCCAGAAATCCCACTACTGGGCATATACCCTGAGAAAACCATAATTCAAAAAGAGTCATGTACCACAATGTTCATTGCAGCTCTATTTACAATAGGCAGGACATGGAAGCAACCTAAACATCCATCGACAGATGAATGGATAAAGAAGATGTGGCACATATATACAATGGAATATTACTCAGCCATAAAAAGAAACGAAATTGAGTTATTTGTAGTGAGGTGGATGGACCTAGAGTCTGTCATACAGAGTGAACTAAGTCAGAACGAGAAAAACAAATACCATATGCTAACACATATATGGAATCTAAAAAAAAAAAAAAAATGGTACTGATGAACCTAGTTGCAGGGCAGGAATAAAGATGTAGCCATAGAGAATGGACTTGAGGACACGGGGTGGAAGGGGGAAGCTGGGGGGAAGTGAGAGTATCATCCACATACATACACTACTGAATGTAAAGCAGTTAGCTAGTGGGAAGCAGCTGCATAGCACAGGGAGATGAGCTCGGTGCTTTGTGACCACCTAGAGGGGTGGGATAGGGAGGGTGGGAGGGAGGCGCAAGAAGGAGGGGATATGGGGACATATGGGGACGTATGGATATGGCTGATTCACTTTGTTGTACAACAGAAACTAACCCAGTATTGTGAAGCAATTATACTCCAATAAAGACCTATTTAAAAACAAAAGAAAAAAACAGTATTGTACCCGCATAGACATCTATATGATAGACATATAGATCAATGGAATGGAATTGAGTTTCCAGAAATAAACTCATGCATTTATGGCCAAAAAAAAAAAAAAAAAATTGTTGAAGCTTGTTTTGTAGCCCAACGTGTGGCTAGTTTTTATAAATGTTCTATGTCTGTTTAAAAAGCTGTATGCTGCTTGCAAAGAGACTTATCAGTTTTCTCTAAAAATGTCTTTATTTTATCTTCATTTTTGAATGATAGTTTTCACAGGATATAGAATTCTAGCTTGGCAGTTGTTATCTCAGAAGACAGAATTCCACCCAGCTAGCGTGTATTCAAGTTTCACGTCTACCTAAGGATTGCCGGTAGCTACAAATTCTCAGATTTTTTTTTCAGTATCAATATTTGAGACAGATAGTTTTTCTTGAAGTCCCTTTCTGTTCGGGAGTCGAGGAAGACAAGGAAGCCTGTATGTATTCATATGGAGCAGCCCTTTAGTATCTCAACTTTATGTACACCCTCCTGTTAGTAAACTTGAGTAAGCACTGGGCTTTGACCTCCATCCCCGGAGCTCAGGATCAGTAATATCTTCAAGTAAATATCTTCAGGGTAGAAGCCATCTTCACTGCTGTGCTTACATTTGAGTTCCTGTTTCTACTCAGTACCTGCCCTAAATACCCTCTTATGTTGCCAGCACATGGACGCATTCAAGAATATTTTTATTCAGCATTTTAAGTTGTTTTCAGAGGAAGGATTTATTCTGGTTCCTAGAATATCATGTTAGAGAAAAAAAAATTGTTTCTAATCAGCTTTTAGTGCCCTGATTTTAATATGAATAGACAACCAAAAATCATCAGACGTTTGAAGAAAGTATCTATCATGAAAGTTGTAGACAGATTAAAAAAAACAGGGGAAAAAAGCAACCTGGAAAAACAGTGCAGTACAGGCAGCAAAAGAAAACTTCCAAGCTGTTAATATGCTCAGAAACATAAGAAAAGATGTTATATCCATGAAACAAAATTAGTTGAAACAGGTACATCCACAGAACCTAAAAGATGTTGGGGAAAATTTTAAATCTGATAGTAAAAATGAAAATCCTAATAGATATGTTAGAATATAAAGTTGAGGAAATCTCTCAGAAAAATAAATTTAAAAAAATAAATGACAGAGAGACTCTGAGACAGAAAATAAGAAGAAAGATAAGAAAATCAGAGGCGCAGTCTAAGAGAACCACTATCCAACTAATAGGAGTTTCAGAAATAGAGAACAAAGAAAATTTACCAAAAGTAAAGCACATGATTCTTCAGATTAAAATATTCCTCTGGGTGCCCAGCAAAACATACAAAACCGATATACCTTAAGACATATTCTCATAGAATTTTAGCAGACTGAGAACAAAGATTTGGCAGGGGAGGGGGTGAGACACATCAAAAACAAAGAATCTAGAGTTATAATAGCTTCAGAATTCTCTGTTGTAACACTGGAAGCTAGAAGATGGAACAATGGCATCAAATTTTCGAGAAGACAATTATTTCCAACCTAGACTTCTATGCTAAACTCTCAGTAAAGTATGAGGCTGAAATAAAAATATTTTCCAACATACTAGGTCTCAAAACATGTACCTTTCGTGCATCCTTTTCCTAACAGGTACTGAAAACTGTTTTAACAAAAACAAGAGAGTACACCAAGAAAGAGGAAGATGTGGTTTCCAGGAAACAAGATTCTCTAACATCACAGAGAATCAAAGAGAATGATGGTGAGTAATCGCAAATAAGTGCAGTGCCACGGGCCCAGAAAGATTCTCCAAGAAGATGAATTCCATCTATCATATGTTAGACGATATAGAAAGAGGAATTAGAAAAATGCCTCGAGTTTGTAGTTGATAAGAACGCAGAAAACCAACACAATTGTTAACTCCACAGAAAATAGAAAGCAAGTAAGAAAGAGTAATCATAAAAGATTGCATGACTCAGTTAGAAATAGCATTTATATATTGATAAGAACGTAAACTCCCGATATAGACCTATGCAAAATTTTACATAACTGTATTGAAAAAAAATATAGGACCAAAGTTGGTGTGTGTATGTGGCCGGGGTTTGCGAGAGAGAGTTAAAGTCTCCTCACTCCGAGAGGGGAATAACAGACAAGGCCAAAACCTGCAATATCAAGAAGCAGCAATAGAAATGTGTCATTTGAAGATGTGGAAATAAATACAAAGAATCAGCTTACTTTGTGGAAAACAATGGCCTCTGAGAAGGGACGCACCGAGGGAAAGTTCAGGAGGCCAATGGTTTTGTGTAACAAAATTCATAGAAAAATGGACTCTGTAAACATCATAATTTTGATGAAAAAATAAAACTTAGGAAGCTTCGGCCACTATTCTATTGGGGTCTATAATACAGGACACCCAAGCAGTATACGATATAAATAAGATTTAAATACTTTTATTATTCTTCCATTTTCCAGATTAAAACCAATCTAAGGCAACCCCTATGCCAGGACACCTGTATCACAAGGAGCTCAGGTTACCCTGGAAAAAGGGAGGAAAATGAGAAGTGTTGCCACATTTCTCTTGGCTCGAGCAGCCCCCTCCTGACATGCTGCCGCGAGGCATACGATGATGCATTGCTGGGTCCTTACGCCTGACACCACAGTGTTCATGAGAAATATACATGGTTTCCCTTTCATAGTGATGTACCAGAATCTTGCCAAGGAAAGGCACTTTTCACCCACTTTGGGCATCATCATCTCTTTCTCACAGTTTATACCTTTATATGAAACTTCCCTTCTACCACGTTAGAGGTTGTTCCTACCCTATTGTCCTAAAAAATATGTTTCTCACCCACTCCCTCATCCTGATACGACCACCACACGGCATTAGTGAAGCTTTGTGCATAGTTCAGGGGAAGGAGGGTGACAATGCTCTCTGGCGTTTACTCTCCACAAATCATTTCATATGTTTCATATTTAAGGAGGTTGGACTCAATCACTCATTCAATCTTGTAAAGCTCTGCTATGTTCTGGTGCCAGAGCCCATAATTACCATAAAACAGGTTGATTTCAGGCCGAATTGCACTGGAAAATGACATTTTGCATTTTTATTGGCACTTTGAAGAGAACATATTCTTCTCCAGTTATTGTACTTTTAACACATTAAAATACTGAGAAATCGTCTTTCCATATGTATTATAAGAAAAAATATTCAAAATTTAAGATTTATGCTTGTCTCTTATAATTTTATTAGCATTCTAAGCAAGTTCAATGCCCATCAGACCTAGGTCTAGTTATTTTTATTGATGCCATGTAGACAAGCCTTAATCAAAACCACTAGCAAAACTACTATGTCTCCTCTGCTTCTGCCAGAAAATTGGCAGAAAATTCTCATTTAAAGCTTGCAAGAAAAACCCAGAGGAAGCTTGCAGAAATCCTTTATGCTATTATTTCCCAGCAACAGAATAGTTTCCTGCCTTTGAAACTCAATTAATTTTACTTCACCAAAAGTGTGAAAACCAGGTGGCACCTAAGAATCCCATCCCTACTCTGGTTGATCCTTATAAAAATAACACCATGATATTTTGCAACAAATAGTATAAACCCCTTTTGGCCGCCCTAGGAAACATTATGTCAGAGACCATGAATATGGAATATTGATTTTCCCTTTAAGCATGAAAAGAAGAAACTTGCCTACAGCCTAAATCTCTCTGTTCTGTGTACTTCACCAAGAAAATAGTTATTCTGCTGCCTAAGGTGCTATCATTGCCTTTGTGTTTCAAGCTCTCCTGGGAGTTCTGTTCCCATAAGAGATGCTTTCTCTTAGAGAGAAAGAGAGATGTAAGTTCAAGCCACATTTTGAAAGAAAATTCCTCAAGTGACCACGTAAGCTCCTACCTGCCCCTAAACTCCATCCAATTTCTGGGCACATCTGGGAGGGACCTTATCCTTCTCCAGAGAAACCCAGTTACTGTTTCTTTTGTGGGCTTAGAAAAGAAAGCTGTTAGGTTTCGTTTTTCCTTTACACGTGTTCAATTAATATGGCTCTAACTAGGCCAGTCCCTCAAGAGGCCTGAGTCGAAGAGAAATTATGAAGGCGTCTGGCAACAACATCAGCTTTTGTAAATCTGAGAATTATCTCGGTTTTCCTTGGTTCAGCGAGAGCCAAAGTTTCATCCACACTTTGTTCTACTACCATGTTGGATCGGTAGCGATAGAACCACAAAGCAAGCCAACATAATAAGCGGAGTTCAGAATTCTTTCAGCAGGTTGGTTAGAGAAACTATGTTTCGGGAGTCTTCAGGGTTTCTCCGGAAAGCCCAGGGAAGTCAAATGGCTGCTCAGATTCCCTTTGAGGGTTAATGGCAGCGCCAGGTCAAGAACCCAGTTCTCTCACCTCCCGTCACCATGTCAGCACTACGCTACGACCCTTAGGTGCTGAATTGGGCGAGTCAGAGTAGATCTGTTGCAATCGAATATGGGGCCGGACTCACAGGAAAGGACTGAGTTAGAGGTAGAAGTTCAGAGACACTCAAAGGAAGGTTGCAGCCACTGACTTTCTCAAAGGGGAAAATGTGAATAGGGTACATTTACTACGAAAAAGAGTAAACTTAAAATTTGTCGTTTTGACCATTTGTGAACAAAACTCAAGCCTAGCGTGCATACCTTAGCAAAAGTTTTATGTCCTACATTTCTCCTCCACACAAAGTAAAGCTCGTAATTTTTTTTTAAGAAGAGAAAGTCAACTAGATGTGTGAGGGAGAAAATAAAGCAAAAGTAAAGATATCTAAAAAAATGATGTCCTTTAAATGAAACATGAGACAAAGTACATATTGTCGAACTTGAAATGAACAGGCCGATATCATTCAATCAATTAATCAACAAAAAAGTATTCTTTGAGTTCCTAATGCATGCCTGGGCTAAGTTGTAGGGGTACAGCTGTGAATACCTAAGACACAATTCATGTCCCCAGTGAATTACAAATAACCAACTTCAAACAAGATGCCTGTTCTAAAAGAGGAGTACCAGGTGCCTCAGGACCATATCACCAAGGAGACTGACATTGTCCTGCAGGTCAGAGAATACCTACCTAAATGCGTGACATTGAAGCTAAGACCTGTACTCTACATGGAAATAAGACAGTCATCAACTTGTTTCAGTATATGCCTAGTCAGCCCCAAAATTACATTTTATGGAGAAGGTAGCATATCTTAGAAGTCTTTGCAAATTTAAGGATTCTCAAAGTTCTAGAAGTGTTGATCCCTCAAAAGGGTTAATGATAGAACAGCTGAGGGCTGATGCCTGAGACCCCTGTTAGGAGACGAGATGATGAAGATGATGCAGAGATACAGAAGAAATGTGGCTGGAGAGACGGAGGAGGTGAACAATGGTACGAAACGCTTCAAGGGGGTTAAGAAGAATAAGAAAAGAGAAACGAGGAT
Source organism: Delphinapterus leucas (assembly GCF_059928025.1). NCBI lineage: Eukaryota > Metazoa > Chordata > Mammalia > Artiodactyla > Monodontidae > Delphinapterus > Delphinapterus leucas. The sequence continues at coordinate 18,086,849 of NC_143133.1, forward strand.
GTGTTAGAGATCTTCAGGAGGGTGGTTTGAGGGGAATGGAGGGGTGATTGTGATGGCAAGGGCTTAAGAAGGGGTTAGGTGGACCGGAAACAGAGAGAGCCAATAAATGACTTCACTCTTTCAAAGTTGTAGCACGTGTTCACCCTGCCGCACTTCAAGGACCTGAAATCCTACTGTTTGCAGGAAATTGTTTTTAATAGGAAGAAGAGAAGAGGAACGCTCTTGTTTGCTTTTCCTCAAACATCATCACAAACTGTCACTAAACGTCAGCATATTCTAAACATTTAACATCTTATTTATTCAGCATTTATTTCACACCATCAGATGCTTTTAGTTGGACAGCAAACTGAGAAATATTTGTGGTTCTGAGCTATTGATGATAAAATCAATAAAATCACTACTATTCGGGACAATCTAGGAAAACAGTAACATAGAGCCTTAAAAGAATGCTGCCTTCAAAGCTGAGCGAGCTCTGCCTCTCACTGTTTGGTCAAGTAGCCCCACTGTTTCTCACTCAGTCTGCTCTGCCTTCACAGCTCTTGGTTTGGTCACTCTCCTCTACTCAAAACATTTCAGGTTTCCTTTATCTACACAAAACAGCGAGCATGCCTCAGCTTATCCTAAAGGGTCCTCTACAATACAGTCTCAGCCAGCTTTCCAAAATTACCTTTTAAAAATCTTCCACTTCTGTCCAACTGACCTACTCCCTATTTCTTGTGCCATTCCCTCCTGAACAAAAGCCAGTGTCCTCCCTTGTGTGGACATGTTTCTATTGGATGCCTCTGCCTTGTGCCCTCCATTTGACCATAATTGAGAGAATACAGTTAAAGTATTTATTATAGCGTCCGGCAATAGTGGGTACTCGATACATTTTCTTTCCTATTTTCCCTTCAATAGGCATTTATTAATGAACTGTGAACAACCGATTAGCTAGTTTCTATTGTGTCCTGTATGTCTTGCATGATTCTTTTTTGTCTGCTTATCCTTTTTCAGATTTTGGCCTTTTTTTTTTAGTTCAAGATTCCTAGAAGTAGAAATCTGTTTACTGCCATTGTAAAGCCAGCACTTTGAAATTTTAGTCACCCCATAAATACTTCTGGATGACAATGATAGCTCATTTTCTTTAAATGAGTTAGTATATACAATGCATGCAATTAATTGAATTATGAATTTATTACCTATCATAGGATCGGCAGACCAGTAAGTCAGAGGATTAAATTTATGCTGTCCATATAAATATGATTCCACAAGAAAGTACACTTTTTATTTATTTGTTAAAAGTCAGTGCCATCTCCCAATAACTTTCCTGTTTCATTCTATTTCATGTCATTATGAAAATTATGCTCAGGCTTCAAAAATATTCTAAACTTTTTTAAGTCACTATTTTTAAAATCTAATATCAAATACAAGTTAGTGACATGCAAAATAGCCACCTCTGCAACAGTTTAGGCAAATCCTATTTTCCACACAATAAAATATGCCTCTGTACCTTAAAGAATAAATGTAAAATCTCTCCTTTTTAGTTTTCCAATAAGCTCCATTTTCTGCAAACACTGTGGTCTTATTTCTCTAAGTGGCTACATAACAATGACATAAACATTCCTAACCCACATTTATTATGGAGTAGCACCATTTTTCACACTAAAAGTAACTGCTAGTAAATTTGTGCAAAATTCAGTGATTGCTTCCAAAACTTTTTGTCAACATTTTTCAACTGCTCTGTTTCATGACCATAAAGTTTGAACCAAAGACATTTGGAAAGAAACTGAAACCATGTGAATCAAAGAAGATGGGAACAAGAATAATGAAAGTTGACTTATGTGAAACCCACAAATCTCTCCTAGTTTTAACCCAAAGAGTCATGTAAGATGACTGCTTTCCTCTCCAACCCCTCCATTCCCCGCCCCCCAGCACACCACAACACCCCTACCAGTAGATTTTGCTGTTTTATGTGATTGCTACTAGACTGAAAATTCTTACCTTTATCCCAACTTTTGAGAAAATGAGGAAACACTAACCACCTGGTCTAATAATTACCAGTTCCTAAGAATGATAGCCTTTGCAGAGAGTGCCCAATTATTATTGATTAATTCTACCAACTCCTACTGAGGGGATTACTTTTTCTTGAACATTAGCAAATCCTGCCTGTATCTACACAACACCACAAACCAGTTAATAAGAAAATTCAAACACTTAAAAGCTATTTTGTCCATGTAGTGGTATGCAAACGGTTTTTGGTTTCAGGAGGCTTTGTTCTCTTTTCTCTTCATTTCAAATATTTTTTTTTTCCACTGAATTGACCCTGAATGGGGTATCATGTAGACACAGATTAGGTCAATAGAAAGTGAGTATCTTTTTTAAGGTCACACAAATAACGGATAGAATTCAGATAGCAAGGCAATAGCAAGTACAGGGATGAGGGAGGCTACTCTCCACAGAGCACTGCATAACAAACAAGAAATAGGAGTCAAGAATCTTATCCTCAAGGAATTTAACTGGGGAGATAGAGCACATAAAACCATGACGGATCTCAACCCTGTTACCCTTGTCTGTTTGACTTTGGGCTTGTCACGTCACCTCTGTGGGCCTTCACATTAACCTTACCTGTAAAAGTGATAGAGTGGGATTTAATCAATCCAAGTTTAGTTCAAAAACAGGGACTAGGAGGCAAAATGTAAGGGGGTGCCAAAAAAATGCAATAATCAGGATAAATAATCGTTTAATGTGATTTTGTTAATGAACAAACTATGCCCCAAAGCCTACCCGCCTTTTTTTTAAATAAAGTTTTGTTGGAATCAGGGCCAGAATCAGGGTGAAGTGAGTGAGGCAGAGTTGTTCAAATGCAGGGTCAGATCCTGTCTTTATTGAAAATTTCCACACAGTGTTTATCAAGGGTTTTTTTTTTCTTTGCACTAATTTTGATTTTTTTAAATATTGCATTAAAATAGCATTTATCTTTATTACTGAGGTTTTTGAAACTCTGTTAAATTCTGTGCCTGAGATGAAGGGCTCACTCACTTTACCTTAAATCCAGCCCTTCAAGACTCTAAGAAATACTAAAAATAAAATACTAGGAAAAATATGAAATGCATACATAATAAATTATTGAAATCATTGGCCAGCAAGTACCTTTAGTATCTAATAGATATACATTTTATCTTAAACATACAAATTCCACAAGCAGCCTAATAGTATAAAAGCTCAAAGCAGGAAAATTATCTCTACAGGCAGAATGGCAATATATGAAAAAATTTTTATTCATAAAATACTGACAAATCCAGAAGCTAGTGCTTGGTTTTCTTCCCCTCATGGTACGGCTGGGCTGTGTTTAGTCTGGCCATTCCATTTCATAGCCAAATCTCCGCATGTTAGAAAATGCAGACTGAGACACCTCAGCTTCCACCTACTGTTTAGTGTTGTTGACCTGAAATAAACAGACTACCAGATATTTCTCCTGCAAAGATGGGTTTATTCAGGATCAACAGAGAATTACAACTCACGGTCTGCAACCATGGCGAGCCACATGCAAGTCCCCACGTGGCAAGGGCAGGAGAACACTTTCATAGGGAGGAAAAGGAAGTTGGGAGGGTTATAGTAAAGCAGTGTCCATGGTTTTTCATTGGCTGATTCCTTGCCAGGAAAGAAAAGGAGTCTTTCTTCTTCTTCTTGGGCTCTGCTATCATCACAGGGTGTGAGAGCTCCTCATTCTATTTAGTTGGGGTTTCTGTTTATTATTTTTTTTATAGTATGTTGAGAAGAATAGTCTTCTTAGAAAGGTACAAATAGTGTCAAGTATATCTTTTTTTTAAATTTTATTTATTTATTTTATTTTTGGCCGTGTTGGGTCTTCAGTCCTGCGCACTGGCTTTCTCTAGTTGTGGCGAGCAGGGGCTACTCTTCATTGCGGTGCATGGGCTTCCCATTGCAATGGCTTCTCTTGTTGTGGAGCACGGGCTCTAGGCGTGCGGGCTTCAGTAGTTGCGGCACACCGGCTCAGTAGTTGTGGCTCGCGGGCTCTAGAGCGCAGGCTCAGCAGTTGTGGCACACGGGCTTAGTTGCTCTGTGGCATGTGGGAACTTCCTAGACCAGGGATCGAACCCGTGTCCCCTGCATGGTCAGGCAGATTCTTAACCACTGCTCCACCAGGAAAGTCCCTCAAGTATATCCTAAGTTGAATTTCTCGCCTTTCTTAAAAGGCAAACCCTTCCTTGACTCCTCAGAAATGCCTGATTTCCCTGGTTTTGCTTCTGTCCAGAGCTAGCTTTCCCACCCTGCATAGGCCTGTCTCACAGGCCATACCTGTGAAACTGGTCCACTCAGAAGTCAGTAAAGCATGAACTCTAAGGCCTAACTTAACGGAGGTGTCGTGCTCACACTGGAGGGATGGGGAAGCATGGGGTTTGTGAGATGTGAGATGTAGACCTCTTGAGAACACTGTGTATTTCCCCTTTATATTGATACATGCAAGGCCCCAACTGGTATTTTCCTCTTTTAATTCATCTACCATAGGTATAAGTCCCCTGATGTACAGTTCAATGTTAAAGAGAGTAGCTTGAATTAGTATTTACTTACTGCATAAACAAAATCAACTCCTGTTGGAATTATAAGCAGTAGAGCATTACCATCAAAATTACAACAGCTTCTAATGAACAAACAAGCATGTGTGAGAACTTACAGAAACCCTCATCTCTAAACAGAGTTGAGGGAGAATTAAGGGGAACAGTGTCGGAGCAGATCAGATTGAAATCCCACATCTTGTCACAACAAGAGAGAAAATGTGAACATGTCCTAAATAAAACAGTGTATCTCTTTATTTATTGATTTATTGATGCTTCTTCAGTTGCCATTTGCTTTTTACCTTCTAAATATCTGAAAAGTAGATAATGAAAGAGGTAGAGTGAATAAAGAAGTGGCTGGAGTATATCTAGTTATTGCCAATAGCTATCTTCCAACCTCTTGCTCAACCACAAGTCCAAATATTGGAATAATAATTATCTAGTATTTCATTAGTATACTCTAACACAAATCCCCTGCAAAACTTACAAAGAGTGGAAGGTAAAATAAAATTTTCTTCAAAAACAATTACCATTTCACCTCCTAAAAGATAATTCTTCTATCATGTACAGCTCTCAAGTTCAATCATCCTTACTTTTCCAACCTTACTAAGGTTTATCCTAAGAAATCTTTAGATCAGAAAAATAGTCATCAGTCCCCTAGAGAGATAATTAATGAAAACTAAAATATTTTACCTGAGGATACACAGACCTATAACTTTCTGTAAATTTATCTTAATTTCACCCCAATATTTGTCTTAGATATTAATATAATGTCATGCTTTTTATCTTTATGAATATCTATATGAACCTAGTGAAAAATGAAAAATTATGGGAAAGGTAATGCATTTGTTTATGATCCTGCTGTAATTATTTTAAATGTCCTTAAAAAGCTTTCCACAACCTAAATGTCCATCAAGAGAGGACTTATTGAATAACTATGGAACATCTATTCCATGGAATACTATGCAGCTACAAAAAGGAATGAGGTTGATCTCTGCATATTATTAGTCAGTGATTTCCAGAATACATTATTAAGTAAGACCAAAAAAAGGAGGAAAGTGTGTAGAGTGTATTACTGCTCATCTAAGAAAGGGTAGGTATAAATATATTCACATTCCTGAAATAAAACATGAAGGCTTAAATTACAATTTTTTAAATAAAAACTGATAAGGGAATAGAATTAAGGAGATATGGTATGAAGCTAATTTTTTTTTAATATACTGTGTTTTGTGGCTATGACTCTGGGGCCACATAAATACATAATTATAAAATGAAACTACAGTTTAAAAAAAATTGCTAAAAATAAAAGGAAACAAACAAATAGAAATTTGCATCTTTTGGCAAAACTACACAGAGAAACTATTTAAAATAACCCTGTAACACAATAGTATATCATCAGTGAGGGAGACTCTAGGAATAAATATATAAACATGCAAAAATGAAACCAAAGGTGAGTGCATCTTTTCAATAATAATTTCATTGCTGGTAGGTTGCTATTGTTATCCTGAAATTATTATGTGTGTATTGTGGAATAAAAGAAACCAGTAGTTATACTGGTGTCATTGAGAAGAAACTAGATTTTCAATATTAAATAAATAAATAAAAAGCCCAATCAGAGGCAACCCTGTAGCCCTGATTTTAAATTGCATGTATCAGGATGAACTCACAATGTAGGGTTTTGTCTTTTTTTTAATCTAGATTTCTAACTCTGTTTTTGTAAAGGCTAGAAACAATGACCAACCAAATAGCAATGATCACCATAGTACCCAGATTATATGTTTTTGAAATACCATTGACCACTAAATGGAACCAGAGCATCTTAGAAAATGTCTAATTTCAGATATGAGGCATCATATGTCCAAGATGATCCTGAAATACCTGATCACACACCAGAACGCCATAACACTATCAGAGACTCATAGGATCGTAGCAAGAGCGCTCAGGAGATAGTCTGAATAAACCCCCTCTGGCCAAGGATGAACCAATTTGAGCATAAACAAGAATAACTACAATAAATTAAAATGCAAATTATGACTACATAACAACAACAAAAAACACATGAGGATGAGGACGCATCACTTTTGGAGAATGCTAAGGAAACAATTTATTATTTTGACAGCTGATAATAGAGAGTAAGAATTAAAGAATTTTTCTGTCTTTTCTGTATAAACTGAAACTCATAGTAGCAACATAGTTGTTAAGAGGAAGTTTCTCTTTACAAAAATATTCCAACTAATAAGTAAAGAAAAAAATAATAGAATAACAGCATTATCATTTTGCAGCCTTTAATGAATTAGTGGGTCTGCAGCTATACTATCCAATATGGTAGCTACTAGACACATGTGGCTATTTACATTTCAATTTTCAGTAATTAAAATTTTTAAAATTAAAGATTCAGTTTCTCAATCACATTAGCCACATTTAAGAGCTACATGTGGCTAGTGACTACTGTATTAAGATATAGAACAGATATGGAGCATTTAGTACAGATATAGAACATATATGTACTGATATGGAACACTTCCATCACCACAGAAATTTCTGTTGGAAAGTCTACTCTACCCCTCAATGAACTTCAATTGCTACCAGACATTGAGTGGCAGAAGTACACAATAGCACCTTGCAAAATATTAACAATGACAATGTTCTTCAACTGCTAGACAATGAACTTCAATTGCTACCAGACATTGAGTGACAGAAGTACACAATAGCACCTTGCAAAAAAACAAAAGAATAAAAACAAAAAAAGAACAACAACAACAAATAAAACCTGAATAAAATGAAGCCTCTGGATCTAACTACCAATTTCCTGTATTTACAGGAAACACAGGGGACAGAGGAATGAGTTACACAACACTATGGGGATCCAGTCGGCAAATTCCAGGCCGGGGAACCCTGCTCAGAACAAATGATGCACTTTTCTTAACAAAAATAATACCCAAAAAAACGGATGGAGGAGGAAACAAATCTCATAAATTCCATGAAATGTAAGAAACATATCAAACAAAATTACAATCCATAGCCCTCATTAAAAGCCTGTTTCAAACAGACTGTAAAATAAATAATTACAAATTTTAAAACAAGCGTGGAAATTTGAACACTGACTGGATATTTGCTGATATTAAGGAACTATTGCTAACTTTGGGCATGCTTAAAAATAGGGATATTCGAAGCATCCTTACCTTTTAGGTACATACTGAAACACAGATGAAGTGATACAATGCTTGGACTTTGCTTCAAAGTGATCTGGATGTGGGACCTTGGGGTAGTAATAAATAAAACAAGATTAACTGTGACTTGTGTGTTGGAGCTGGATGATGGGTACATGGAAGCTCATTATATTTTTCTGTCTACTTTTGTGTATGTTTGAAATTTTCTATAATACAGACTTAAAATTTTTTCATTGTGTCAGCCAATTATAATCCACTGTCATATAAAATCTGCTAATTCCAGACGAACTAGCAGAAATATTTAACCATTCCTCATCTGTGATGAAACAATTTATACTCCAGTTTACATTCCAAATCTTGGTAAAGCTCATTGCAACACAAACCTCCAATATAGGATGCTTAAACTTTATATTAAGTATAAGATTTTTTTTTTGCAAACAACAAATGAAAATATTTGTCTTAATTAAAACGTTTCTCAGTTAAAAGAAAAAAAAAAGTTAGACATCACTCAATATGACACCAGTAGGGGGAGATAGATGCTGGATTTCCTCTGAAATTTTTTTTCAAAAAATAACCTAAATTTAATATGATAGTCTGGATTATTTGGGGGTTGAGGGGGTGAGGAGAGAACATTCTCCTGGGTTTTCAGTAAAAAGCATGTCTCCACCCTCAATTATTTTCCCTTCATTTCCAAGAAAGGAATTGCTGTTCACTCTGCATCATTACAATCCATTTGCTAGCCTAAATGCGTGTTCAAATTACGGCAATAACACTGTCCAAACTGTCCTTCTGCCACTTTTATCTCTTTAATGGACCTCCTAGATGTTACTTAAGTGTTTTTTAAGTACCCCTTTTACTCTCCCATGTGTAATGCTAACGTTACATTTGGCTTAAACTAGTACTCTAGTAAATAACGTCATTCATCTGTGCAATTATCTCTTGAATGTCTACTATGTGCAGGGTACTATGGTCAGAGGTGGAATTATCATGAAGAACAAGAATTAATTTCTACCCTCAAATAGTTTACAGTTTAGTAGGAGAGCACAGTACACAGTAGGATAAAATAGGGGAGTACAGGATTGTATGGGAGCCCATGGAAGGGCAGTTAACCCATTTGGAGAAAGACTTCCCAAATGGAACATACACCTACATCTTTCATTTATTCATCAATTTGTTTAATTACTCAACATATACTGATTTTATCCACCCAATACATGCATATCGAGCATCTTTTATGAACAAGATATAGTGTCCTCTTGATTCAGACCTCCATAAACTTTTCCTGCTCAGGATACACCATTTTTGACAGAGTGTACCTGCCTGTAACAATATTTTCAATATAAATTCTTCCTTCTACTAGAAAACCCCAGTGGTATTCATATATTACTTCTGGGAATTTTGACCTAATTTTTAAAAAAATTTTATGTTATACCCTTATATAAAACTAACCGGATACACTCTTTCTTTACTGATCACACAATTTCTTATGTTCTTTAACCAATTCATTTAAAATATTCTTCTTACAGTATGGTACTGGCACAAAAACAGAAATATAGATCAATGGAACAGGATAGAAAGCCCAGAGATAAACCCACACATATATGGCCACCTTCTCTTTGATAAAGGAGGCAAGAATATACAATGGAGAAAAGACAGCCTCTTCAATACATAGTGCTGGGAAAACTGGTCAGCTACATGTAAAAGAATGAAATTAGAACACTCCCTAACACCATACACAAAAATAAACTCAAAATTGATTAAAGACCTAAATGTGGGCTTCCCTGGTGGCACAGTGGTTGAGAGTCCACCTGCCGATGCAGGGGACATGGGTTTGTGCCCTGGTCCAGGAAGATCCCACATGCCGCGGAGCGGCTAGGCCCGTGATCCATGGCCGTTGAGCCTGTGTGTCTGGAGCCTGTGGAGTAGGCACAGCAACAGGGGTGCGGACGAAAGCAGAGGAGAGCATAGCAACAGGGGTGCGGAGGGCAAAGCAGAGAGATTCCCGCATAGAGGATCGGTGCCGACCAGCACTCACCAGCCCGAGAGGCTTGTCTGCTCACCCACCGGGGCGGGCGGGGCTGGGAGTTGAGGCTCAGGCTTCGGTCGGAGCGCCGGGAGAGGACTGGGGTTGGCAGCGTGAACACAGCCTGCAGGGGTTTAGTGCGCCACGGCTAGCCGGGAGGGAGTCCGGGGAAAAGTCTGGACCTGCCGAAGAGTCAATAGACTTTTTCTTCCCTCTTTGTTTCCTGGTGCGCGAGGAGAGGGGATTAAGAGCGCTGCTTAAAGGAGCTCCAGAGACGGGCGCGAGCCGCGGCTAAAAGCGCGGACCCCAGAGACGGGCATGAGATGCTAAGGCTGCTGCTGCCGCCACCAAGAAGCCTGTATGCGAGCACAGGTCACTATCCACACACCCCTTCCGGGGAGCCTGTGCGGCCAGCCACTGCCAGGGTCCCGGGATCCAGCGACAACTCCCCCGGGAGAACGCACGGCGCGCCTCAGGCTCATGCAACGTCACGCCGGCCTCTGACGCCGCAGGCTCGCCCCGCCCTCCGTACCCCTCCCTCCCCCCGGCCTGAGTGAGCCAGAGCCCCCGAATCAGAGGCTCCTTTAACCCCGTCCTGTCTGAGCGAAGAACAGACGCCCTCCGGCGACCTACACGGAGAGGCGGCGCCAAATCCAAAGCTGAGCCCCTGGGAGCTGTGAGAACAAAGAAGAGAAAGGGAAATCCCGCCCAGCAGCCTCAGAAGCAGCGGTTTAAAACTCCACAGTCAACTTGATGTACCCTGCAACTGTGGAATACATGAATAGACAACGAGTCATCCCAAATTGAGGAAGTGGACTTTGAGAGCAAGATTTATGATTTTTCCCCCTTTTCCTCTTTTTGTGAGTGTGTATGTGTATGCTTCTGTGTGAGATTTTGTCTGTATAGCTTTCCTTCCACCATTTGTCCTAGGGTTCTATCCGTCCGTTATTTTTTTATTATTATTTTAAAAAAATTTTTTTCTTAATAATTATTTTTTTATTTTAATAACTTTATTACATTTTATCTTACTTTATTTTATTTTACTTTATCTTCTTTTTTCCTTCCTTCCCTCCTTCCTTCCTTCCTCCCTCCTGCCCTCCCTCCCTCCCTTCTTTCTTCCTACTTCTACTAATTCTTTCTTTCTACTTTTTCTCCCTTTTATTCTGAGCCGTGTGGATGAAAGGCTCTTGGTGCTGCAGCCAGGAGTCAGTGCTGTGCCTCTGAGGTGGGAGAGCCAATTTCAGGACACTGGTCCACAAGAGACCTCCCAGCTCCACATAATATAAAACGGCGAAAATCTCCCAGAGATCTCCATCTCAAAACCAGCACCCAGCTTCACTCAACGACCTGCAAGCTACAATGCTGGACATCCTATGCCAAACAACTAGCAAGACAGGAACACAACCCCACCCATTAGCAGAGAGGCTGCCTAAAATCATAATAAGTCCACAGACACCCCAAAACACACCAACAGACGTGGACCTGCCCACCAGAAAGACAAGATCCATCCTCATCCACCAGAACACAGGCACTAGTCTCCTCCACCAGGAAGCCTACACAACCCACTGAACCAACCTTAGCCACTGGGGACAGACACCAAGAACAACGGGAACTACGAACCTGAAGCCTACAAAAAGGAGACCCCAAACACAGTAAGATAAGCAAAATGAGAAGGCAGAAAAACACACAGCAGATGAAGGAGCAAGATAAAAACCCACCAGACCTAACAAATGAAGAGGAAATAAGCAGTCTACCTGAAAAAGAATTCAGAATAATGATAGTAAAGATGATCCAAAATCTTGGAAATAGAATAGACAAAATGCAAGAAACATTTAACAAGGACCTAGAAGAACTAAAGATGAAACACACAACTATGAACAAAACAATAAATGAAATGAAAAATACTCTAGATGGGATCAATAGCAGAATAACTGAGGCAGAAGAACAGATAAGTGACCTGGAAGATAAAATAGTGGAAATAACTACTGCAGAGCAGAATAAAGAAAAAAGAATGAAAAGAACTGAGGACAGTCTCAGAGACCTCTGGGACAACATTAAACACACCAACATTCGAATTATAGGGGTTCCAGAAGAAGAAGAGAAAAAAAAGGGACTGAGAAAATATTTGAAGAGATTATAGTTGAAAACTTGCCTAATATGGTAAAGGAAATAGTTAATCAAGTCCAGGAAGCACAGAGAGTCCCATACAGGTTAAATCCAAGAAGAAACACGCCAAGACACATATTAATCAAACTGTCAAAAATTAAATACAAAGAAAACATATTAAAAGCAGCAAGGGAAAAACAACAAATAACACACAAGGGAATCCCCATAAGGCTAACACCTGATCTTTCAGCAAAAACTCTGCAAGCCAGAAGGGACTGGCAAGACATATTTAAAGTGATGAAAGAGAAGAACCTGCAACCAAGGTTACTCTACCCAGCAGGGATCTCAGTCAGATTTGATGGAGAAATTAAAACCTTTACAGACAAGCAAAAGCTGAGAGAGTTCAGCACCACCAAACCATCTTTACAACAACTGCTAAAGGAACTTCTCTAGGCAAGAAACACAAGAGAAGGAAAAGACCTACAATAACGAACCCAAAACAATTAAGAAAATGGGAATAGGAACATACATATCGATAATTACCTTAAATGTAAATGGACTAAATGCTCCCACCAAAAGACACAGATTAGCTGAATGGATACAAAAACAAGACCCATATATTTGCTGTCTACAAGAGACCCACTTCAGACCTAGAGACACATACAGACTGAAAGTAAGGGAATGGAAAAAGATATCCCATGCAAATGGAAACCAAAAGAAAGCTGGAGTAGCAATTCTCATATCAGACAAAAACAGACTTTAAAACAAACACTATTACAAAAGACAAAGAAGGACACTACAAAATGATCAAGGGATCAATCCAAGAAGAAGATATAAAAATTGTAAATATTTATGAACCCAACATAGGAGCACCTCAATACATAAGGCAAATACTAACAGCCATAAAAGGGGAAATTGACAGTAACACATTCATAGTAGGGGACTTTAACACCCCACATTCACCAATGGACAGATCATCCAAAATGAAAATAAATAAGGAAACACAAACTTTAAATGATACATTAAACAAGATGGACTTAATTGATATTTATAGGACATTCCATCCAAAAACAACAGAATACACATTTCTCTCAACTGCTCATGGAACATTCTCCAGGATAGATCATATCTTGGGTCACAAATCAAGCCCTGGTAAATTTAAGAAAATTGAAATTGTATCAAGTATCATTTCCAGCCACAACGCTATGAGACTAGATATCAATTATAGGAAAAGATCTGTAAAAAATACAAACACATGGAGGCTAAACAATACACTACTTAATAACGAAGTGATCACTGAAGAAATCAAAAAGGAAGTAAAAGAATACCTAGAAACAAATGACAATGGAGACACAAAGACCCAAAATCTATGGGATGCAGCAGAAGCAGTTCTAAGAGGGAAGTTTATAGCAACACAACCCTACCTTAAGAAACAGGAAACATCTCGAATAAACAACCTAACCTTGCACCTAAAGCAATTAGAGGAATAAGAACAAAAAAAACCCAAAGTTAGCAGAAGGAAAGAAATTATAAAAATCAGATCAGAAATAAATGAAAAATGAAGGAAATGATAGCAAAGATCAATAAAACTAAAAGCTGGTTCTTTGAGAAGATAAACAAAATTGATAAACCATTAGCCAGAATCATCAAGAAAAAAAGGGAGAAGACTCAAATCAATAGAATTAGAAATGAAAAAGGAGAAGTAACAACTGACACTGAAGAAATACAAAAGATCATGAGAGATTACTACAAGCAACTCTATGCCAATAAAATGGACAACCTGGAAGAAATGGAAAAATTCTTAGAAATGCACAACCTGTCAAGACTAACTCAGGAAGAAATAGAAAATATGAACAGACCAATCACAAGCACTGAAATTGAAACTGTGATTAAAAATCTTCCAACAGGGCTTCCCTGGTGGCACAGTGGTTGAGAGTCCGCCTGCCGATGCAGGGGACACGGGTTTGTGCCCCGGTCTGGGAAGATCCCACATGCTGCGGAGTGGCTGGGCCCGTGAGCCATGGCCGCTGAGCCTGCACGTCCAGAGCCTGTGTTCCGCAACGGGAGAGGCCACAACAGTGAGAGGCCCGTGTACCGCAAAAACAAAAACAAAAATATCTTCCAACAAATAAAAGCCCAGGACCAGATGGCTTCACAGGCGAATTCTATCAAACATTTAGAGAAGAGCTACCACCTATCCTTCTCAGACTCTTCCAAAATATAGCAGAGGGAGGAACACACCCAAACTCATTCTACGAGGCCACCATCACGTTGATACCAAAACCAGACAAGGATGTCACAAAGAAAGAAAACTACAGGCCAACATCACTGATGAACATAGATGCAAAAATCCTCAACAAAATACTAGCAAACAGAATCCAACAGCACATTAAAAGGATCATACACCATGATCAAGTGGAGTTTATTCCAGGAGTGCAAGGATTCTTTAATAAATGCAAATCAATCAATGTGATAAACCATATTAACAAATTGAAGGAGAAAAACCATATGATCATCTCAATAGATGCAGAGAAAGCTTTTGACAAAATTCAACACCTATTTATGATAAAAACCCTGGAGAAAGTAGGCATAGAGGGAACTTTCCTCAACATAATAAAGACCATATATGACAAACCCACAGCCAACATCGTCCTGAATGGTGAAAAACTGAAAGCATTTCCACTAAGATCAAGAAGCTAATCAACAAGACAAGGTTGCCCACTCTCACTGCTCTTATTCAACATAGTTTTGGAAGTTTTAGCCACAGCAATCAGAGAAGAAAAGGAAATAAAAGGAATCCAAATCAGAAAAGAAGAAATAAAGCTGTCATGGTTTGCAGATGACATGATACTATACATAGAGAATCCGAAAGATGATACCAGAATACTACTAGAGCTAATCAATGAATCTGGTAAAGTAGCAGGATACAAAATTAATGCACAGAAATCTCTGGCATTCCTATACACTAATGATGAAAAATCTGAAAGTGAAATCAAGAAAACACTCCCATTTACCATTGCAACAAAAAGAATAAAATACCTAGGAATAAACCTACCTAGGGAGACAAAAGACCTGTATGCAGAAATTATAAGACACAGATGAAAGAAATTAAAGATGATACCAACAGATGGAGAAATATACCATATTCTTGGATTGGAAGAATCAACACTGTGAAAATGACTCTACTACCCAAAGCAATCTACAGATTCAATGCAATCCCTATCAAACTACCACTGGCATTTTTCACAGAACTGGAACAAAAAATTTCACAATTTTTATGGAAACACAAAAGACTCCGAATAGCCAAAGCAATCTTGAGAACGAAAAATGGAGATGGAGGAATCAGGCTCCCTGACTTCAGACTATACTACAAAGCTACAGTAATCAAGACAGTATGGTACTGGCACAGAAACAGAAAGATAGATCAATGGAACAGGATAGAAAGCCCAGAGATAAACCCATGCACATATGGTCACCTTATCTTTGATAAAGAAGGCAGGAATGTACAGTGGAGAAAGGACAGCCTCTTCAATAAGTGGTGCTGGGAAAACTGGCCAGGTACATGTAAAAGTATGAGATTAGATCACTCCCTAACACCATACACAAAAATAAGCTCAAAATGGATTAAAGACCTAAATGTAAGGCCAGAAACTATCAAACTCTTAAAGTAAAACATAGGCAGAACACTCTATGACATAAATCACAGCAAGGTCCTTTTTGATCCACCTCCTAGAGAAATGGAAATAAAAACAAAAATAAACAAATGGGACCTAATGAAACTTAAAATCTTTTGCATAGCAAAGGAAACCATAAACAAGACCAAAAGACAACCCTCAGAATGGGAGAAAATATTTGCAAATGAAGCAACTGACAAAGGATTAGTCTCCAAAATTTATAAGCAGCTCATGCAGCTCAATAACAAAAATCAAACAACCCAATCCAAAAATGGACAGGAGACCTAAATAGACATTTCTCCAAAGAAGATATACAGACTGCCAACAAACACATGAAAGAATGCTCAACATCATTAATCATTAGAGAAATGCAAATCAAAACTACAATGAGATATCATCTCATACCAGTCAGAATGGCCATCATCAAAAAATCTAGAAACAATAAATGCTGGAGAGGGTGTGGAGAAAAGGGAACCCTCCTGCACTGTTGGTGGGAATGTAAATTGATACAGCCACTGTGGAGAACAGTATGAAGGTTCCTTAAAGAACTGCAAATAGAACTACCATATGACCCAGCAATCCCACTACTGGGCATATACCCTGAGAAAACCATAATTCAAAAAGAGTCATGTACCAAAATGTTCATTGCAGCTCTATTTACAATAGCCCGGAGATGGAAACAACCTGTGTCCATCATCGGATGAATGGATAAAGAAGATGTGGCACATATATACAATGGAATATTACTCAGCCATAAAAAAAACGAAACTGAGCTATTTGTAATGAGGTGGATAGACCTAGAGTCTGTCATACAGAGTGACATAAGTCAGAAAGAGAAAGACAAATACTGTATGCTAACACATATATATGGAATTTAAGAAAAAAAGAATGGTTTTGAAGAACCTAGGGGCAGGACAGGAATAAAGATGCAGACATAGAGAATGGACTTGAGGACATGGGGAGGGGGAAGGGTAAGCTGGGACGAAGTGAGAGAGTAGCATGGACATATATACACTACCTAATGTAAAATAGATAGCTAGTGGGAAGCAGTTGCATAGCATAGGGAGATCAGCTTGGTGCTTTGTGACCACCTAGAGGGGTGGGATAGGGAGGGTGGGAGAGAGACACAAGAGGGAGGAGATATGGGGATGTATGTATACGTATAGCTGATTCATTTTGTTATACAGCAGAAACTAACACACCACTGTAAAGCAGTTATACTCCAATAAAGACGTTAAAAAACAAAACTAATATTCTCATTGTCAATACCTTAACTCCACAGAAAAGACTTTTCTGTTACAGTTCATCTGCACTAAACCTGAGTTAATTAGCATGGTCAACTCATGGTCAGTAAGGGGAAATTTTCTCTTCAAGGAATTACATCCCTTGGGTTATGGCCTTTCACCCCGTTCTGGTATTCCTAAATATTATCCCCTCCTCCACCCTAGCCTCAGTCCAACACAGGCACATCACTAACGTGCACATAGTCTTTCTATTTTGTGAGGAAATTTGAGTTGCAGTGTAGCCCCTACTTGGCAACAGTCTTGAGTATTCAGAAAGTTCCACAAGGGGCTCTTTTGTACTACTTTTCTTTTATGTCCCCAAAGGCTCCTCTTTCTAGACTTCTAACTTAGTCTCATCTCCCTCCTTCCCTAGGTCCAAGCTGATATTTCACTCTGAGATTTTAGAGAGAGTGAGCAAGGGATCTTTACCCATTTGGCCCCAGACCTACCATTTCACTTCAAGTCAAAATGGCGTCTGAGCAGCTCACCACCACAGCCTGGGCCAGCATCTCCCTGAGTTGTCTTGTTAAGGAGTCTTTCATTAGCCTTTCATGTGCTTCTGGGCATAAAGCCCTACACTCAGTTTTCCTCTCTCCAGATTCGCTTCCCTCATACCCCTCTTCCTGATTTCGGTTCATAATCTGCCCTTGCTCTCAGTGATGTCAGCCTTCCATTATGGAGTATGCCCATCTCTCAAGCCTCCACCTCTCGGTTTCACTGACGTGCCCTCTTATCTTCTCACAGGTCTGTCCTCCGAGCTCTTGAACCTGCTGGTCTAGCCTGCAGGTCGCCTCCTTGGACAGACGGTCCTCTTAGTTAGGTTCCCAGATACTCCTTCTCTTGCATAACTTCCAGCAACCACCAGACAACAACTATTTAAGAGGGGTGATTTTCTCTTCCAAAGACCACGCCTCTGAACTTTTTCCTTTCACTCTGGCCGTTCACCACACCCAGCCCGTCTACTGGGATCTAGCACGCACAGCCCCTTCAAGTGTGCAACTGTTTTTACTACAATAAAAAGGACTGTTAGGATTCAAACTATATCCAGATGTGCGAAGTCACAAGTATACGGTTCCGTGCGACTTGGCCTGGCAGACGTTGACAGCGTTAGCCTCTTCCAAGGCCTCTCTGCATTTCCACCATCGTTGTCTCAGGAAACTCTCCTAGCCCTGATCTTTGGGGCTCACTATCCCCACTGGTTTCTTCTATTTTCACTCCCTGCTGCAGGTCCTGGCATTCCCTGGAATTGTTGGGTCCTTTTCTGCCTTTACTTTAAGGTCCCTTGCTCAGCCTTAGGTCATAACTGTCCTTCTCAGATCATATACACTTAGGAGCATCCATATTTATTGGTGGTTCACTCCTGGTTCCTTCTGACCTTTGCTCTTCTTTTCAACAGAGATATATTCACTTTCCATCTGTTCATACTGAGACTCTGTCTCACCTCGCTCTCTCCCTCTCCCTTAACTTTTTATTTTTCCTAAAACCTTCACGCTTATTTGCAACTCTGCTGCCAGCATCCCTAACCTCTTGGATGCAAAGTCACCAGGGTCAAACCAGGCACATCAGCATAATGAACTTTCAACCAACCTCACTCCTAAATTCTGATCAGGAATCTGACTGTACTAATATTGTTTTGACCCTAATTACGTGTGTTCTTCAAAGAGTCTATCTCCATTTTATCACACCTAGTTCGTAAATCACAGTGTTTTGAAGGGAAGTATATTTTGATTTTTTAAATTATTTTTGAGAATCCCTTTGCTGTACTTTCATTATGGTGATCTGGGTACTTGGTGTAAATATACTGTAGTTATGCATATTTATTTGGAATAGATAAAGAAAAACAAACAAACCCCGTGGGTCAAAGTCTGCTGTTGCGCATCAGAACCACCTGTGGATCATTTGTAAGATGAAAAAGCTCTGCCTCTCTATCCTCCCAGGGATGCAGACTCAGGAACACCTTGGGGAACCTAGAGTCACTGATGTAAGTGATTCCTGAGACAGTGCCATCAATAGGCACAATGAAGATGCGAACTAACGTAAGTGCTAAGATGGGCCTTCTGTGATTTTGCTTTGCCCTCCTGTTGCCTCTCCTCCAAGAAATGCACTTCACATGTTTTTTCCCACTCCTTCCGAGTCCCATCCTGATGTTCCAACGTAAACTAATTTTTTTGATGTGAGTAAATGACCTACTACCCTTTGCCAAAGGGAAAGAAAGTGTGGAGGGGTGGCTACCCTCAGTGCTTACATTCTGTTTTGTCATGCGAATGCATCTCCTGGGAGGTGTGAGGGCTTCTCTCTGCACTGGATGGCCCTTTAACTTATTACCCATCTAATAGTCTTCTTACGGTGGGGATGGCTGAACCAGGATTGAAAAAAGTGTTGGGGGGAAGGGATCCCCGGCGAGAATGGAAGCAAAGAAAGTTACCAAAGGCCTAACTGGTTCACAGCACGTTTAGTGCATAACCACTTCTTGTCTAGGGAATGTCAGACACCTGTAGCCCTTGACATCTTCTATGGTCAAACTTACCAGCCCTTCATTTAATTTAGGAGTTTGAGTTTATCAGAGAGAAAGGAAGGGGCAGACCTCGTTTCTTTATGCATTTGTCAGGTCCAATTTCTCATTATTCTGCTCCTTATCACCCCTATTTTTATCAATTTCTTTCTATGTCATTTGCAGGGAGCAAAAGAGGGAGAACCTCTCTCTCTTTAAGAAATAACAAGGGATCTCAACTAATTATGCCTGTCATGTGACAGGTAATCTTGTTCTATTTTGAGCTTGGCTGTTGGATGGCTGGGGGTTCTGACATTGCTGATGATTTCTAGGTAATTTACATTCTCTGCAAGTTGGGGAAGTTACTCCCTAAATACTTGAGAAAGTACGGGGTAGAGAGGCCTAGAGCAACAAATCTGGTTTAATCCTAGCCTCATCTAACCATCTATGTGACCCAAGGGGAAGCCCTATATGCCTGAGACTCAACTGACCCCTCTGTAAAATGGAGATAGAGACCTCCATAAAAGGTGGTGAGGATTTTACACAATGTCCATTAAGCACCTAGCATAGTTCCTATCTCATGGTCCATCACAAGATTATTATTATTCTCTACAACTCTTAAATGTCAGCAAAAGTCTTTGAGACTCCTATAGGACCAGCACCATATGCCATGACATTTTAGGAATAAAAGAGTTTTGTCAGTAAATATATCAATGGCTCATAGATGAGCACTTCAAATAATCCATCACACAGCCACATCACTCCCTATCGTGCTGTCAAAGAGCTCTTATCAAGCAAGAGGTTGAGTCATGCAAAAGACACCAGATACACTGAACCATCTTACACGACTACCCTGTTTTATTTTTACCACTGAACTATTTGTCAGACTGAACGTTTTGTTTTGTTTTGTTTTCTGTTATTACTTACAGCTGGTCCAGGAGAAGGAAGAAAGGAACCCTCTTCCTTTAAAAGCTGAAACTTTAACTTGCACCTAATTTTTAACAGAAAGCAAGAAAACATCATTTATCTTCTCAGACTCCATTTCGGTGCACCCCAATTGTCTGAAGGACCCCTTGCCACCATCATCCAGAGATCATGGACCTAGAGTTAGGAGAGAAGAAATCTCCCTAATAGCAGACGTGCCTGGATACAAAAGAAGGATATATTATAAGTGGCATTCATCCATTTATTTCCGAGTAAATAATCCCCCAGAAACTGGGAGGAAAAAAGTTAACCTACATTCTTTTACTTTAAAACATGGTTCCAGAAAAGGTTTTTTGTTTTATTTTTTATAAATAAAATGTTCTTAACTGCGTTTCAGTAACAGCATTCATTTGTATGGTTTAAAATATTGATGTTTAGGATAAAACTGATATTTCTATTAATTTCCAGCTGTTAGTTGGTTTCGTGAAGGTTTCTTCTAGTTCTAAAATCCTTTAAGGCCTTAGAAATGACTCTTGATACAATTTCTTTGTATTGCACAGCATATTAAATCTTCAGGGAGGCCCTTCTCCCTGTCCTGAGAGAAGCTCATTGGGAAGGAGGTGCTGTGTCATCCAGAGAGGATCACCTACTGGTAATGATCAGAATAGTAACACCCATGCAAAGAGCACCTAATGCACCAGGCTAAGCATGTTACATCTAGTTGTATATTTACTCCTTCAAACACCCTGTAAAACAGGTTTTCATTTCCACAGGTTACAAGAGAGGCTTCAAGAGATTCATTAAGCTGCTGCAGGTCACAATTTGGTAAAATCTGGAACTAGGAAAATCTGTATCTCCCTGGCTCCAAACTTGTGTTCTTTTCTTTCTGTCAGACCACCTACAATAAAAAGTAAAATGTGTAACTATTATGCCACTTGACGGCTTTAGAATATAAGAAGCTGCGAAAGGCAAGGTCTACCCGTAGTGAATCAGGGGCAGAGCCTGGGGGTTGGACACTAGCGTCCCCAAGCATTCAAGAGCCATGTTTTGATTGACCTTCACAATGTTCGACTTCAATTCAAATTAAAAATTGCTAACATTTAAAACTATGCAGAATTCACATAAAAATCAGGATTGGGGAACTTCTACTGACAAACCAGAATATCTGGCAAAACTCTCCACATTCCCACATGGTAAATTTGGGGGCAGCTGAGCAGCAGATGCCTTTTCCGACAGACCACTCCCTCCCCTAGACTGCAGCCGACTTAGCTTGTGTGCCTGAGCCCTAGGGCTTTTGAGCTTGTGACCCTACCCCCCAACTCCGCCTCCTTTTCTCCATGGCACTCAGTCTAGAGAAACTAGAAGGGTAAAATGTTCTCAAACTTCGTAAACATACAGTGTGTCAAAAGCTATAAGAAAGGAGGTAACTTGTACCTTTTCCTCAATGGTTTCCTCTTGGGGATGACCCAGAGACTGTGAAGGTTTTGAGAACAGCCTAGAGCTTTCAATTAAAATGGTTTTGTCTTTGGTTGCTACCGGAATAAACCTGTAAGCAGACAGCTGTTTTATGCCAGCTAAAATTCTAGTCTTGGGTGGGATAGTAGAGGTTTATGACTTCAGATGAGAAACAGGCGGGAACAGATTATATTCCTATGCCAAGTTTCTCCCTTTATTGCCATGGAAGCAAGAAGACAAATGCAGAAAGGGGAAAGCTTTGCTAGACCCGTGTTTCACTGAGACTTTCTGCTAGGCATCAGCAGCTCCTCAAGATTTTGCAGACACTTTTACAGGAAAATCATGGCTATAGAAAACCTCTAAAATTAAAACAGAGCTGGAAAAGAATGAAGACCATGCATTTGTCTTTAAACCCAGAAGTGGAACCCCTGGGATTTCGTATTCTATAACAAGACTGGAAACATTATTAACGTTAATAAATAAACATCTGGATTGACTTGCAGTCTAAATTTATGTGTCCAAAATATTTTGGCTCTATTATAACTATACTGCATTTTCCTAAATTTTCCAATGTTTCTTCTGTCCTCAGCTTACACTTGATATTCTTCTGACTCTTTTAACTCAGGTCTTGTTTTCCATGAAAATAGACCTTGTTATATAAATGTTTAAACACCAAATGTCCACAAAAAGATACAGAATTTGTTTTGATTTCATCCCTGTATTTGCACAATGTGGGTCTTTAACACACATTGTCCTTTTAATTGGAACCATGGAATCACACCATTTGCTTCTCTTTCATTGATCTGACACTTTGTGCTATATCTAATTCCAAGAGAGCCGAATTTTACCAACAAAATTTTCATTGAGCTAAAATTAAAACTCAAGGTCATTATGAAGCTGTTAGTTCCATTCTTTAATGTAAAATTTAGCCAGTTGTTAGCTCAGTTTTGGACAGTATAAGGGGGAAAACATGTAAAATATGGTGGCATAAACCAGATTAAGGCGTACGCATAGCCACGTTTCACTTGGATCCTCCAAAAGCAAGAGTCCATGTGAAAGTGAAGGTCAGCAAAACACATCTCCACCAAGAAAAGTGCAATAAAACCAATGCAAAATTAAAATAAGCCAGCTACAGAGAACCCTCCTCATAAACCCAGTGCTTAGACTTGATCAGTTCCTCACCACCTTCATTTGAGTGTTGGTCTCAGGTCCCTGGGCTGCTCTTGCTGCCTTGAGCCTTTTTCTAGCTGTAAGCCAAGGGGTTGCTATGCAGAGTCCCAGTGCATGGAACCAGAGTTAATCATTCACAGGCCCTTTTGCCTGAAATAAGATGCTTTTCATTTCCCTTGGCTTATGTGAATAATGAAAAAAGAAAACAAACAAAGGAGATAACTGCACTATGTTAAAAGATAATCCCTTAGCATAA
This sequence comes from Delphinapterus leucas, assembly GCF_059928025.1. Taxonomy (NCBI): domain Eukaryota; kingdom Metazoa; phylum Chordata; class Mammalia; order Artiodactyla; family Monodontidae; genus Delphinapterus; species Delphinapterus leucas. Next base: position 18,109,957 of record NC_143133.1, read on the forward strand.
CTATTGTCTAGAAGGCTGAGCACCAGGGCAGGCAAAAATCCAGTCTGCATTCAGTGACTACGGTGACATTTATTTATAAGAGATTATGCCATGACAGAGCTTCAAGTCATTTAGAAATGCTCCTATTCCCCAAGGCCTCCGCTATATTTATATGCAGAATCCCATATTATTTTTCCTGCTGTTATGGCAACAAAGATTTCAATGTTTACAGAGCTATCAAGTTCTGACAGGCCAAGCTGGGGACTTTGCATCACTGGCTCGAATGAAAATGGAGCAAGGGACCCTGGGAGCCAGCACGAGCTCGTCTGTCTGAACAGCGAATACCTGAGCAGAAGGGAGGTACAAAGCAGGCAAACTGTGCTAAATCAGCCCGCAGGGCCACTCTCCCCAGGGGAGTTTGCCTTCAGGATCCTGCGGTTTCAGGGATACATTACGAAGTATGCTGAACCCAGTAAGTCACGAAACCTGAAAGAAAAGCAAACCCCCAAATTCCTACTACAATTTTTCACTCTGCATGGATATTTAAAGCTCTTTTAAATATGGGATGATAGGGTCCACTATTAGACCTCTGGGGTAGTGGAAGAGGAAATGAAAATGCAGTGGGTGAAGAAAGGGCAGATCAAGTACTTTCTCTGTGCCCATTTTTTGTTTTTAACTACACAGTGGAGAGCATCCCTGCTTACCTTCACACCGCATTTAATCATTGCCCATGGCTTAGCAGTTTCTAGAATACTCCAGTGCTGGGGCTAATTACCATATGGAGCCAGCTATAAAAATGTCCTAGAAATACTTGTATCTATCTCACAGACAAGGTTATCTTGAGAACTTGCCACATGCCCCATGGAAGTAACTGTGTGTAAATGGGACCTCATGGTCTGAGGTTCTCTGCGTCAGAAGAAGTTGCTCTTTGGAGTGGACCCAAACTCCTCCATACTCTGTGACTGAGACACTGGACTAGAAATCCTGAAAACACAAGTCCTTCCAAACACGCTCTTTGGATATCTTGGTTCTAGTGGAAGCAGGAAATAAAAGTCACAAGCGTAGCCTCGGATGTAATCAGCCACCACTTTCCAGTCCTAGATGTGGACCAGGAAAACAATATCAAGTCACAGTGAAACGGAGCAAGAAGTTCTAGGCCAAGTTCCTTTCTTTTTTCTTTTCTTTGTGTATGTGTGTTCATAAGGGTATTGGTGTTTATTTGCTTACAAAAGTGTAGGATGGACTTCACAAACGTGTCGACATTTTTTTTTTTTAATTTGAGGTTTTGTTCTGTTTAAAATTGTAAATAGCAGGAAATATGCATAGTCCCTAATGCTTAAGATGAACACGCCAACAAATAATAAACTGAGACTTATCATATAATATTGAACAGGTGAAAAAAACTGTTTACATGACACGGACTTTCAACTTATATAAAATAAATGTTAAAGTATGGAGGAAAAGGTATTAATAATAATTGCGATAAATGTCTCTATATGTCTTTCTTGATAAACTAGAGCTAGAAATGAGTGATATATGGTCTTTCCCTTTGGAAGGGCTGCTTCCCAAGGCCATTGTAAAGACTAGTTGGAAAGCCTGGGAGAGGAGAGCAGGGCTTTGAGCTCTAACAGACATCAGGCCATCCAGTGGTAGCAACTGTGACCACTATTGGCAAATCCTGTTGCCATCAGCGACTTGGCTTTTCTTTCTTCATGAACTAACTTTGCTCAGAGTTTGCTCCCTTGGGATCCTGGCCCCCAGACAAGATTATCTGTGGCTGGGCTTCCCAGCAGTCAGAGATTAAAGGATACTGTTTGAAGCTGTGCTTCGGCGTGTCTCTCTATTTCTTCTGGTCAACCCACTTCAGTTTACCCCACGGCAGCAGGAAAGTCAGCTGATGTTATCATCTTCATGACACAACAGTCTTCGTCATCATCAAGAAAAGAATTTATTACAAACACAGTTAATGGCCCAGATCTCATTCCTAAGTACTCTTTCAAGATAATTATTTAACCGTGAGTCTTACCATGAGCTCTGCAAACGTACTATTCCTTCGTTTAACAAATATTTCTTGGCCCCTAATTTACGTGTGGCTCTGTACAATACCCTAGAAGTGCAGTGATATGCAAGATAAACAAGGTCTTTGCTTGGACTGAGCTTAAATTTTATGGGGAAACAGTAAATAAACACAAGTAAATCAACCAGCAATACAACTGTTAGCATCAAATATGATAAAAAGGAAATTAAGAGGCTATTACAGTAGAAATCATGGAATATCTTCATATATTGGGTGCTTAAGAACTTCCCTGATTGACATTTAAGAAGGGACATGTTGGATATGAAAACATTTCTGAAACTAAACACACTGGAAGCGTTCCGCTGATGGTAAACCTAATGATGTTTGGCGCTCTCAGTGACTCTACTTAAAAAGTCAAATAAAAATATTTCTAGTACATTTTAAATCTCTCAGTCTTCTGGAAGACCCAATAGGATGACCTGGGGGAACACTTATGTCTTGGTCTTAGCTTGATACTACATTGTTAACTAATTCCATCTGTTGGCTTCTTGTGGAATTTTGGCTGCCACAACAAAACCAAGATCTTCCTTTAACGAGGGAAGATATAGAAAAGGGTTTTAACGTGGCAGATTAGTGAGGGATTTTCCTTAGTATCTGTCCTAAATTTATTTGCAAAATAAACTATGTATGGTTCATATATACAATTTACTAGTGCGAACATCTTGCACTTTCATCAGATTTTTAAAGGGCTCTGTGACCCAAAAGAAGGACATGGTCACTCAGAATGGATCTAAAGTAGTCCATTGATCTGGAATCTTTCAAAGAGTTGAGTTGTTCTATCCAGGCCTTCAGCTGATTGGATGAGGCCCACCTGTATTACGGAAAGCAATCTGCTTTACTCAAAATCCACCAATTTAAATTTTAATCTCATCCAAAAACAACCTCACAGAAAAATTCAGAATAATGTTTGACTAAATATCTGGAACCATGGCCTAGAAAACTGACACATAAAATTAACCATTACAAAGTATATACTGCATCCTGAAAGGCAGAGGCCCATACTCACAAGGTATCATTTCAAAGTTGATGCCTTTTAGCTATACCTATAAGAGACGATATCAAAGTTTTATCACGCTGCAGCTTCTGGGTGATGGATGATGTAGTATGTGGTAGGATGGGGTACCATGGTCACTTATATCTTTTGCTACACCTCCTTTGCTGTACGGTGGGTCCCTTGGTTCAAAGAAATGTCATGCCAGATCTCATGTCGATAAATCAGATACTCTGTGAGCCCTTGGATAGCAGAAAAGCTGAGGAACTGCAGGCAGGAAAGAATATCCATACCTGGAGATACATGTAAATCCTAGTCATGACAAATCACTGCCCTCTCCATGACACAAAGTGTCCAATGTAAATAACTTGCCACTAAGTGGCTTGTTGGTTTCCTTGAGGGATAGCATTACATTTGGGGCTCAGCATCATATTATATTAGGAGTCTCTCCTGCTGACAAGTTACACAGTCAGCAGCAGTAGCTAGGAGAACATATGCTTTTTGTCTCTGCCACCACGTCTACCCAGTTCATGGGCACATTTTGGTAGCCAAAAACAAGACACCGGGGTAGCCAAAGACAAAGGATGGCTGGCTTCTCCTGGATGAATCATCCTGTCCACCTGCTGCTCTACCACTGGATGGTCTCTGGGGGGCATTAACACGCAATGGGAAGATTGCTTTGTGCCCGCTCCCATTAAATCCACCCAACTGCCTCTCACCCAATCTCCTTGTCCCCAATCTTCCAATCTTGCTGCTTTCAGACCCCTGACTAAACAGGCAAACCAATCTCCACTACCTGGGAGTTTGTATATAACCTTACATTGGGCTACTCTTCTCTCCACACAAAATGGATAACAAGCTACCCTGCCTGGAGTCCTGCCCATGGGAAGAATTTCTTTCCACCACTGTCCTTCTGGGCTATCCAAGAATAGGCTCAACTGAACTAACGTACTAAGCTGACCTATCTGTGAACCAAGTTCAGGATTTTTTCCTCTTCTAGCAGTTGATTATGGAGCTGAAGGTGTAAACTAAGGGAGAAGCATCGGTGCCATGGGGGTAGGTGACATGGGGATTTGAACCACCTATTTGTCAGAATTACATGTGCCTTCAGGACATGCTGGCACCTGATTCTGGATATACCACTTTCATCGTACAATGGATTGTTGCTGGGCCCACCTAAACTTACGACGTAGTGGGTCTGGAAGCAGCCGACTCAGGATGGGCAGCTCTGGTCAGGTAGTCATTCGATGTCCTGTGTTTAGATGGCCAGTACCTACCGGATCCAGTAGCAGACCAGCAGCTGCTTCGTGAATGGTGTATAGCACTCAGTTGTAGATGGCTTCTCCAGAAACCTGGGTTCTGCCCTGTGATTCTTCTACTAGAACTTGCCAGAGACTCCATATAGTGTCTATATTAGTGTCGTGTAGGATATATAATGTATATTTATATTCAAATATGTATACTCAAATGCTAATCTCATCTGGAAACACCCTTACAGAGATACCCAGAAATAATGTTTAATCTGGCACCCCATGGCCAGTCAAGTTGACATATAAAATTAGCCATCACGAGTCTACCCCTTGTCAGCTTGGCAGTCATACACATCTCCTTAAACCATACTTAATCTCCAAATAAAGACAATAACAAAATCACATTTCTGCCCAACATGATACAACTATCTGGCCTACAACCAAAAACATACTAATCTCTTCCCTAGAAGAAGACGTAAAGTCCTTCAGTGATGCTTACTCTTTCCTTGATATCCTATAACTTAAATGCTATGATGTAAAATTAACAATACTTAAATACTGTGATATAAAATCAACACATCTTATATTACATAACAAAGGAGTAAGAGAGAAAAGAAAACAAAGGTCGTAGCTGGTATTTATAACTACCTTCTTCCACTATCCATTCTGTATTCCCTTTGCCTTCAGCAAGCACCTCAGCAGATCATAGTTCTTTACCTGGTGGGGTGACCCAAGCCTTCATTCCTGAGGGATCTGGGCTATTGGTAGTCCTGCCTGGGTCGGGTCGTTGTATTTTTCCATTGACCTTAATCGCTAGGCACGGTAATACTAAGAGATGTCCTAAGGGATCTCCTGTATCCCAGACACACTCTTCCTTACCTTCACTGTGGAGTAGTAGTCCAATTTCCCCTTGGTAATCAGGATCAATCACCCCAGCCAGCACAGTAACTCCCTTCTTTGTCTGTTGATTCAGAGGCATCGGGAGCCCACAGTGGCTGGGCAGCAGTCTTAACTTACAGTTCAATGGAACCATTGTTGTGTCTCCTGGTGGAATCATTCCTCCCTCTGGAGCTGAGAACTTTAGGCCAGCAGAGCATAAAGTTGCAGAAACAGGAGGCAAAAATGTTGCTAGTGGGTCACTAGATATAATTGTAAGTGGTACCACCCCCATTTCCACTCCTTGATTCCTGGACCTGTGAATCCTGCCTATTGGAGAAACAGCAACATATACTGGACACCGATTCGGAGCTTATACAGCCTTCTGGAGGACCTTGCCCCAAACCTGAAAGGTACTTCCACCTAGCTGATGCTGTAACAGAGTCTTCAAAAGGCCATTTCACCATTCTTTCAAACCAGCTGCTACAGGATGGCAGAGAACATGGTAAGACCAAGGAATTCCACGAACATGGGCCCATTGCTGCACTTCTTTTGCTTGTGAAGTAAAGTCCTAGCATGTCCCAAACTGGTGGAGCCTTAAAACCTTTACTGGAATGACAGGCTCCTGAATCTTTGTAGAGTTTCTCTCAATCTCTGGAGTACACGTGTCTTCCCAGGGCATCCAAAGTACTTGCCACTTCCTGCTTAGGTATGATTAACTGCCGTCACCAGTATACAGGACCAAAGTGATATTTTGTGGAATGACCAGAAGATCAAGGTCCCTTCAAGCCACATTGTGACAGAGCAGGAGAGTTAACTTGGGCCTAGGGCAAGCCTGTGAATATACCCCGTTGTCCACCCTGGCGAACTGTCTCTGATCCTCATTCATAACAGGTATTGGAAAGAACACATTTTCCTGTTCAGTAGCCGCATACCACAAATGAGAAGCAGTGGTCATCTGTTCTAGGAAAAATACCACATGCAGCATAGCAGCCACATTGGGGATACCACTAGGTTACATTTCTTCTAGTCCACGGCCACCTGCCGTGATTCATCTGATTTACGCGGGAAGGAAAATGATGTGTTAAATGGGGATATAATGGGGTTGCCCATCTATGTTGGTTTCATTAAGTCTTCAAGGATGGTGCTAATCGCTGCCAATTCACACAGGAGTTGGGGGACAGAATTATTTTTGATTTACCATCTTGGCCTGGGTGACCTCCGCTTGGTCTTTGCTACTACAATAGCTCTTACTCCACAGATTAGGGAACCAACGTGAGTCTTCTACCAGATGCTAAATATGTCCACCCTGATTATTCAGTCAGGAAATTGGAAAATGATTACCAGATGAGCCCAGAGGCCCACTGGACCCAATTTGAGTTGGTTCCATTGACCACCTGACCTCTATTCTCCCTCACTGTAACAGAGAAGGCATGAGAGTGTTCAGGTTTCCCAAGAACAGGGTCTTATCAAATCCTCTATCCATCAGCCGTGTAAAACGTGTGTATTCCCCAGAATCTGAGACAAACATTCATGAGCAAATAACTTATTAAGAAAGTACCCTCAGTTTCCACTCCTGGGTATATACCTGAAAAAAAACAAAAACACTAATTCAAAAAGATACATGCACCCCAATGTACACAGCAGCATTATTTACAATTGCCAAGACATGGAAAACACTTGTGTCCATCAACAGATGAATGGATATAGAAGATGTGGTATATATATGTATATATATGTATATAAGAAATAATTATGGAAAATAATTATTGGCAAAGTAATTAATAATATAAGATATACATTATATATATATATATATATATATATATATATATATATATATAGTGGAATACTGCTCAGGTATAAAAAAGAATGAAATTCTGCCATTTGCAGCAACGTGAATGGGCTTGGAGGACATTATGCTGGGTAAAATAAGTCAGACAAATAAAGACAAATACTGCATGATGTCATATGTGGAATCTAAAAAGTACAACAAACTAGCAAATATAACATAAAAGAAGCAGACTCACAGATATAGAGAACAAACTAGTGGTTACCAGTGGCGGGGTAGCGGGTGGGTGCAATATAGGGGTGGGGAGTGAAGGGTACAAATTATTGGGTGTAACATGGGCTCAAGGATGTACTGTACAACACGGGGAATATAGCCAATATTTGTAATAGCTGCAACTGGAAAGTAACCTTTAAAAATTGTAAATAAAAATAAAAAAAGTTAAAGTGCCCTCAGAAAGAACTGCAAAGGGACTGGCAGAAGTAGAATGAAGAAAGGGAAGAAGTGGAGGAGATGTGTAATTGCAGGCAAAATCCCAGCCTTGGACTAGTCTAACAGGGGAGCTTTCAAGTGGAAAATTATGACTGATGTATCTAGATGGGAGGCAAGGGGGCTGGCCTGTCATATTCCTACATCAGTCGGTCCACTGGTTAAATGCCACTGGGGGCAGGAGGAAGAGGGTCAGTGTAAGCTTCTGGACACCTCTGCTCTCTTGAAGTGGAGGCTTTGTGGCAGTCTTCTAAAGAGAGCTGCAGGTATGGCTTCTTAGCAGCCAATGCACACACAGGCCCGGGAGGGTGGAACACAAACGAAAATACAAGAGAGCCAGCAGTTTCCGGTGAAGCATGAGCTATATCCACTACAGTAGTTAAATGAGCAGACAGTGGCCAAAGGGCAAGAAAAGGAGAAAAGGATGAAAAGTACAAAAACCTGGTGAAGAGGAAAAGTTAAGATAGGGAATGCTACGTCAGTGTAAACGGACGACCTAAGACAAAAGGAGAAGTGAGATAGGATCCCAATAGCCCAGAACATTCACATCTCCCCTCCGCTTTCCCCAGCTGCTACAGACATGCCTGTGCCCCTCTCCCCTCCCCCGCACACACACCCCCTTAGAAAAATTAGCAATCAAAGAAGCACTGGCACTGTATTATCCCATTAAACTTGTTTCATTGGTTTACTTGCATCTAAAGAGGAAACACTTCCTCAGTAGCATAGCAGAAACCCTGGTTTTCGGAAACTGAGTGGCCTTGTGCAAGTTGTTTAACCTCTTCAAGCCTTGATCACATATTTTTAAATGTGGATAATAATACCCACAATACAAAGATTTTTGTAGATTAATTTTTTAAATCTACCAAGAAATTGCTAGCACAATGCCAGGCATACGGTAAGTACTAAATAAACAATAGTTTCCTTCTTCCTTCAGATATGTTCCCAAACTAGACTGCACTTTTTTTCTGAAATTCTTGAGGACAACTGGATTCTTGGTGTTACAGTCCTAGCCTATCAAAAAAACAAAAAAACAAAAAACAAAGCCTGAGGAGTGCAATCTGGTATAACGCTGGCAGATCTCGCAAAACGAAAGAACTCGTGGTTTTTCTTTAGTTCAGTTTCTATAATGAGAAAAGGCATAATTTTATAGAGTATTTGAACAGATAGAAGTGACTTACATTTTAAATAGGTAAAGCTGATTTCTTGTATGATTGTGTGTCGCAACCTCTGATATTTTAGACTTGTTACCGTTGTTTTCCATTTGGACGTCAGGATGCTAAGTTTCAGCACATAAATGCCTAGGAAAGAGGTCTTGTAAAGTGTGGAGACGTGAGGCTGCTCTGACAATCTTCCCTAGGAATCTGTATTTCTATCTTAGTTAAGTATCTAAGTATCCGTTAGCAGTGAAGCAATGGTCCCATCTATAAAATCAGTCCTGAGAGAAAAAAAAAAGAGAAAGCACGTGACAAGGAGATGAAAAGTAAAAATGTAAAAGACATACGGGGGGAAGGAACAGAGGAAATTGTGTGAATGAATAAGAAATAATTATGAAGAATAATTATTGGCAAAGTAGTTAATAATACAAGATATACAATTCAACCTACTACTTGTAATTTCTAATCTCAAAATCAGTCTGCCAGGGTGGATGAATGGATGGGTGGTAGATGGATGGAGAGATAGGCATGGATATTAAAGATATAACCATTGATGAATAGCTGTTGAAATGAATTATTAAGGGGGAACATATACCAAATTTCTAAACGGTTATGCACTACAGTTCCCAGATGGAGGCTTTATTTTTCCATGTGTCTTTGTCATTTTCCTTCTCTGTATGACCACCTGGCACCCTTTTGTTCCCCAGCCTGGCCCCATAAGAATGCAAGTTGCTTAGCAACTGATCCATCCACTCAAGTGTCTCAAGGAAATAACCCCTGCTCCTAGGATGGTGCATGATCCAAGTTATTATAGTAAGCTCTAGTGTTTACACCTAAGCCCGAAGAGATAATCCTTGTTCACAGTATTTCCATTGCACTCTATGAAAACCCATGTACAAGCCAAAAAAGGTAAGTGAGAGCTACATAACCTGTTTTTTCTTTCAAGAACTATTAATTTGACAGTATATGAATAGGTGCTGGTGCAAGTTGGTTGAATGCTGAAATATTCCATGGTCAAACATAACCAGGAAAATGTCTGGACATTTGTAGGCAACCAACATGACAAGGATTAGGTGTTTCCAGTACAGTCACTAACAGATACCACTTAATCCATAAAATGTAATTGAAATGCTGTAGTTTTGTTTGGAATCTTCAGCCTTTCCAATCTAAATCTTACAAACACTAATATATATACACACGTACACTTCTAGCTGAAGTTGCTGTTTTTCATACTTTTAGAAAACGCAGTAAAGCACACAGAGGAAAGTGGTATGTTAGCATTTGTTTCAAAGGTTTGAGGGCTCATGAGCTAGAGACAGAGGTGTTCTCTTCAAGAGCTACAGGCACGGAAAACGGAAAGCATCCATTTGTTTATATGGACATATTTATTAGCCAAAAGTACATAAATCTGCACAGCAAGACACAAGAGGATGACTTAGAATGCTTCCGTCCCATTACAAAACAAATTATGTTTTACTATCCTGGAAGGAAAGCTCCCACACATAGCACAAGGGCCAGTCTCACCCCATTATACACATTACAATTAAAACATTGTCTATGAACTTATTCTTTCCCTTAAGACGCATGTTACTATGTGCAGGAACTCCTTATAAGATAATTATTCTCTTTCACCAAAATTGAAGCATTAAGACTCTCATATATCAAGCTTTCTTACAGCAAAGTACATATATCCTTATTATTTATTGTTGGGTTTTTTTCAAGCACAAGGGATTGAGTGAATAAAGCTCTACAAAAGCTTGTCCAAAACTAATGGATGCACAGAAGTATGGGGTCACTTGGAGGCAGTCTCCAGAAGTGATGTGATGAAGTTCTATTTTGGGAGGAGTAATTGTTTTATTTTTTTATTTTATTTTTAACTAGTATGCAACAATGAAGTTTCCCTTATATTCCACGTGAGTAATATGATCCCGGTTCACCCAGAATCTAACAGAATAAGGACATTTCCGAGAAACCAAAAAGATTAGCATTTCCATGTACTATTAATAGAAGTATAATTCGATGTAAACTTTTTGAAGGAAATTTGTCAATATACATCAACTTTTTCAATATGCACATATTTTAATCTAGTAATTCTCTTTCTAGGAGTTGACACCTAGCAAAATTGGATACTAATAAAAAGATGCAAAGATGTCCACACAAAGTAGTTTACAATAACAAAAGGGAACAAATTATAAGTTTAATAGGAGATTTGTTCAGGCATTCATTCAACAGTTTTTTTGCACATACACCGTACTTCTGGGGATATAGCAGTAAGTTAGGAAGTTATTTGCTTCCATGGAGCTTACATACAATGAGGGAAACACAATTAAAATCATATACAATTTATGAAAAAGACAGGAGCTGTTGATGTGATTGCTGAGGGGTATAAGAGAGGATTAGAGGGTGAATTCGAAGATCGTGGCCTGAGTAAATGAGTGAACAGCACTGGTGAATCTTGAAGACAGAAAATATCACTTCATCCCACCCGATGCTGTGTCCCCAGGAGACAGGGGTAATGAAAACCTCAGACAAGTTTGAGGGGGATCTAAAGAAAGAGGAAATGTGTGCCTAACTTCAGGGAAGCTGGCAGAAACAAGCTCCATAAGGAGGGTGACGAACAAAAGTGGAAAGGAGCACAATAGAGGTCAGCGGGTGCCCACGGAGGACAGAGGAAGGCTGTGGACGGAAGTCTGCTCCCCACTAGTGTCCTTGCACAGCTGTAAGCCCACCCCTGCCCCTATATTCAACACAGGAATAAAGACAGAAAGGACACCTGGACCGTGCTTGCCCCTGGAATGCCTGAATATCACTGAACTGACAGTTTACCAGAAATAAAGCAGATCTACCATTCAGAATAAAGGCCCCAAAGAGACTAGATTAAGTTACAGAAAATTAATATTACTCCTTTTCTCCCCTTCCTTTCTTCCTTCCTTCTTTTCTTCCTTTCTTCCTTCCTTCTTTCCTTTTTCTTTTTTTTTCTGTCTTTTTGCATGGCTGAGTTGGAGGCTGATAAATCTCTACCAAAAATATAAAATCCAAATATCCTCTAGGTGCTCTAGCTTGTGGGCCCCAGGAGGGACCTGTTTAACAATTATTGCCTAAGACAAGAGTAAACAAATGTTGGCGAGGATGTGGAGAAAAGGGAACACGTGCACTGCTGGTGGGAATGTAAACTGATACAGCCACTATGGAGAACAGTATGAAGGTTCCTCAAGAAATTGAAACTTGAACTACCATATGATCCAGTAATCCCACTTCTGAGTATTTAACCAAAGGAAACAAGACCATTATCTCAAAGATATATCTGTACTTCCATGTTTATAACAGCATTATTCACAATAGCCAAGTTATGGAAGCAAGCTAAATGTCCACCAACAGATGAATTGATCAAGAAAATATGATATATATATATATATATCACATTATTCAGTCTTTAAAAAGAAAATTCTGCGATTTTCAACAAAATGGTTGAAACTGGAGAACATTATGTTAAGTGAAATAAGCCAGACAGATAAAGACAAATACTTCATAGTATCATTTCTATGTGGAATCTTTAAAAAAACTCATAGAAACAGAGAAAAGTGGTTGCCAGGGACTGGGGGATGGGGGAAATAGGGATATATTGGTAACCTGGTATAAACTTCCAGTTTTAAGGTAAGGTCTGAGGATCTAATGTATAATATGGTGACTACAGTTGATAACACTGTATTGTATAACTACAATTTGTTAAGACTGTAGAACTTAAATGTTCTCACCAGCAAAAACAGGGAGGAGGTAAATATGTGAGGTGACGGATGTGTTAATTAACTCAATATGGGGGAATCCCTTCAAAATGTGTACATATATCATCACATTATACATTTTATATATCTTACAATTTTATTTGTCAAGTATACCTTAATAAAGCTGGAAGTGCAGAGAGAGAGAGAGAGAGAGAGAGGGAGAGAGGGAGGGAGGGAGGGAGGGAGGGAGGAAGGAAGGAAGGAAGGAAGGAAGGAAGAAAGAAAGAAAGAAAAGAAAGAAAGAAAGAAAGAAAGAAAGAAAGAAAGAAAGAAAGAAAGAAAGAAGGGAGGGAGGAAAAAAGGAAAGAAGGAAAGAATCCCTTAACCCTCTAACTCTTCGGGATCAATAGTTGTACTTCCAAGTGGTAAAATTTAAGCCCATGCCCATCTGAGTCTTTGGGAATTCCCAAGGAGGTGGCACCATGACACCAATGTCTATGCAGCCCTCTGCCCTGGCTGCTGCCCTCACCACACTGCACCACTGATCCCTTGCCCTTGACCCATCCAATCCAGTCTCGGTAGGGCGGTGTCAGTGCTCAGTTGTCCATGTGCTTCTGATAAGGCAATGTTGGAATAGGAGGGAACTTTCATGACTCAATACCTGAAAAAAAACTAGACTGATTCATACTAGGAAAGTGTCAACATCCTCAACACAAACTATAAGGTGCTCCTGCTTCTAGAGGATTTTCCCTACTTCTTCAGTATATAGAACGCCTATGGCGAGAGGGATAAATTTTAGGCTGTAATAGGTTAACAGAAATTCTCCCAAAAGACACCCCAGTGTTTTGGCTCCAGCTCTATCCTCACCTAGTATGAGGCAAGACCTTGCCCCAAGGTCAGATGTGTCTCCACTTATACATTAGAAAAGTGGGATTTTGATTTTTCAGTAAATCACTAGTAGAGTTAGCGACCATGAACAAATCCCTCAGAACCCCTGTTTCTGCAGAGCCAGAAACATCTGCAAAGATGAATACCAGAATGACCCACATCTGTCTTAGCAGTCAGGCTTCCTGGTACTTCACAACAGATTCTCAGAAGTTTTTGGAAAGGAAAGGAAAATGGAGCCTGATGGAACACCATCTTGAAAACAGCCTTTGAGCAGTAAAAGCCCTGGAAGTTATGCCAATAACAGGCCTAAAGACTAAACACAATTAATTACAGTTTTGAAAGTCACAGACCCCAGTTCCCTCACCCAACTCTCAAAGACTTGGCTTTCCTAACCTTCTGAAAGAAAATGTGAAAAGTTCTCAAAATCTTAGTTTTTATTTCTGAGTTGATTACTCTAAAATCTCATCATCAAAAATAGAAAAGCATGAATGCTAGAATAGTATAGGTGAGTTGCACATCTTCCAATAACTCTGATTGCATTTTCACTCACCACGTATTTACAATTTGTAATTTTGTGCCAGACGATGCCTTTAGAAGGAAACATGATTATATAATCGCTAAACCCTTTTTCCAACCTAGTATGAGATGTCCAACCACTTTAAGTTTATTTGGGGTGGGGTGGGGATATTTTTTTGGATTGATATTTGCTCTGTGCATAGCGTAACATTCTTTAAGCAGAACTTTCCACATGTTTGTTTCTGAGGTCCTGAAAAAGTAGAAAATAAGATTTGAAAAAGGTATCATAGGACACAGCTATCAGGAATCCAAAAATCACTTTGTACATATGTAGCACAATTTTTATAAGTGTTCAGTCATATAGTCTGGTCGATGTTATAAGACTTTGTAAACAGTACAACCATTTGAAAGTTATGTGCTGTTGTGTGGTCTTCATCACAGCTGTAATAAGTTGCATGTAGGTATTTTTTGTTTGTTTGTTGATTTGTTCTTTTCTATCTCAGCTCTAATTTTTCATTTAAAGCCAAATAAGGACATCGAATTAAAACATTAACTTAAGAGACAGATCAGGCAGGAAATTCCAAAGTTAAGTTTCCCATTGTAATTTTAACTTTCCCATGATACACATTTTCCTCACTAGTTCGCATCTTGCATGTGCAGCTTTGTATAAAGAGCCAGATTCTGACCTCAGTCACACTCATTTTATTTTTACTGAAAATGTAAGAGGGAGCAATGAAGAATCAAAGGAGGGCCAGAGGTCAGTAGACTGGAAAGCAAATGCTGAAGAAGAAGGTTATGGGAAGCAGGCGAATATGGGAGGCTGGAAAAGGAAATACAAGGTGCAGATGGAGTTGTGTTAGTGGATGTACAACTGCATGTCAAGATTTCTTAATATGCATGTCTTCACATACTTCTTTTCAAATATCTGTTAAACAACAATTAAAACCGCATTAATTTTTTATTTTTTTATTTATATAGAACTTGAGCGTTTGGTTCTCTTTGATTTCACCTCTTGCTTTATAAATCTTCCAACCAGTCATTAACTGCTTGTAAAGCCCTGGCACCTCATATATTGTCACTTAATTATGTTATGCTACAGTGGGCTTCCTAGGAGGCAAAAATTCTACACAAAAACACTTATAAAGAAAGCCAGGGCAGACAGCCTGACTAAGCCAGTAAGAATAAAAAATTGTTGCTGACAAGGGAATAGAATTGACAACTAAAGCTTTCTGAACCAAAGGGGAAAATGAATAGCCAAGACATTTGAATTGTTGAAGGAAAGGATGTTTCAGATCTAGGCTAGGGGGAGGAACAGATCATAAAACTGGAAATAGAAGATTAACCACTAAGCCTGCTCAGAATGAATCATAAAGAGAGAAAAGGGATTATTAGCCCAAAGGATCTAGGCAGGAAGGGCCCAGGGCAAAGTTTCCTGGTGCATCCTGCCTTCAAATCTAAGATGTTGAAAACTGTACCCTGTTGGAAGAAGGGCTTCATGGCTGTGAGCCTGCCCAAGACATGAGGGAATAAGAAGGACTGGAGAAAAGACAGATTCAAATCACAGGGCACTATTAAATTGAAAAAACTATGATCATTTCCGTGATAATACTCAATGCTGGTGAAGATGTGGTAAAACTAGCACCCACATATTACTGGGGGCAGCATCAGTTGGGACAATTCCTTTGAAAATTAATTAAATAGCATATATCCAGAACCATAAAGCTACTATTAGCTTTAATATAGAATTTCCTTTTCTGGTCATTTATCTTAAAGAAATACCTTAAGATACAGAAATATAGAAAAACCTCTATTCATAGAAATAGTTAAGACAATACTATATATAAAGTTTTAAATGGAAACTAATTAAGTATGCAATAATAAAAGACAACTTAAGTATAATATTGTTGTATATACACTCAATGAAATAAAAAGTGACCATAAAATCATGATTATTGAAGTATACAGAAGTATGAAGTACTTCTGAAGTAAGTATGAAGTATGAAATACTCCTGCCCCCCCCAAACAAATTGTTGAACTTTAATCAAGCTTTTAGACAAAATTTCCAATTTACAGGAAATACCAGTTGAGAGGAACAACTTAAACTGTCCATAAGTAGGCAATCCAGAATTATCAAAAATTGACCCAGTTTCTTCAATAATTCAGTGATCCTGGGGTAAGCAGGGTAAAGGTTAATCTTCTAGAGCCCAATGTCCAACAGAACTTTCTGCAATGATGGAAATGTTCTCATATGGCAATCGCTAGACGTGTGTAACTACTGAGCACTTGAAATGTGGCCAGCGTGACTTACGATCTGAATGTCTTAATGTCAGTTAATGTTAATTAATTTAAAATTTAAAAGCCACTTGTGGTCAGTGGCTACCATTTTGGATGACACAGTTTTAGATTGAAAACATTTAAGAGACACACAACCATATGCAATGTGTGGATTTTGTTGGGTCCTGAAAGCTACAAACCAATTTAGAATGACCTATCTGAGTCTTTGGGGGAAATTTGAATATGGCCTGAATTAGATGTTAGTTTTGTTCATTTTGATAAAGGTATTGTGGTTACGGTGACGTGGAAAATTATCTTAGAGACCCATGTTGAAATGTTTATGGATGAAATGGCAAAATATCACAATGTCTGGGATTTGCTTTAAGATGCTTCCATCAGAGAGAGAGAAAAGAGAGATGAAGCAATTGTGATGAAATATGGATAATTGTTTAATCTGGGTGAGAGGTGTGCAGGGTTAATTATATTTTCCTCTTCTGTGTGTGTGTGTGTGTGTGTGTGTGTGCTTGAAATACTTTCAAAATAACAATTTCTAAAACACATAATTACATGGAAAATTCTTATAAATAATATTAAATGAAAAGACAGAATACAAACTCGCCCATTCAGCTGATGTTGCAAGTAATCTATTAAGATATTCAGATTTACAAATGATTTTACTTCTATTTCAGTGACGAGGTAGAATATAGTCAACATATTAGGAAATGCTTATAGGAATATTTAGAACATGGTTAAGCAAACATCCATTAAGTATGGCAGGAAAAAGTAGTTTGAGAGTCACTGTTACTAACACATACACATACCCATACATGCCCGTACACAAAAGAGGCTGGATGGAAATACACCATATAGTTTATTCCATAGTGGTGGTTTTGTTCACGTGATTGAACTGAGTAAAGAACAGACAAATTTTTGTATCATGGTTCTGTTACTTTTAAAATGAGATTAAAGCCACATTTAAAATAAACTTTTTAAAAAGTAAGATCTATGGTTTACTACATGGAATTATTCTCAATAGCCCCAAAACCTTTTTCTGCCAAGACTCAAATCCATGCCTCCACACTTCACTGTCTTTTAAGTGTTTTCAGTGGCATGTAAATAGAATAAAATAAAGACATTCACAAACATTTGCAAATGTAATGTGAAGAGAAAGGGGCAATTTATTCTGCCTTAGAAGTGGAATAAATTTCTCCCTTCTTCTGACTTCAACGATAATATTTAGTGTTATTTAATAATTAACTAACAGTCATTTTTAATATTTACATTTATATAGCATATAATATATTGAACACAGTGAGGTGCTGTTTTAAGCACTTTATTTATTATTTATAGTAACTCTCACGACAACCCTTTCCGTAATGGGATATTACTGGCCCCATTTTGAAGCCGGTGACACAGAGCTTTAGAGACACAGAGAAGTTAATTAGCAAGTAAGTAGTGGAACCAAGATTTAAACCCAAGAATTCTGCTCCAGAGTCCATCCTTTTAAACACTGTACCACGTGAGCTCAGGAAAGAGCTCTACTGCCTTTTTTCATTTACAGGGAGAATCAAATATCTTTGTCTCTCACTGCAACCCACCCTCCCCCTTTGCAGGCCAGGGAGCTAAGGACCTTCTGGCATCTTATGAAAAGCAAAGGTAGTGGAGTCAAAGAGACATTAGCTTGCTATTATCCAACTTACATCTGAATCAAATTCCCTCTCAGCGCTTGTAACTAAACTTCCCCTTCATGGGTGATCATCCTCATATTCTCACCCTCAATGAGCCCAGGCTGTCCTTGACAGCAGGGCAGTTCAGGTGATGCAACAGAGCAGACCAGCTTCTTGAATATGCTGATTGCAGTGGTTTGTTCAGAAATAAAGTACTAATTTCAAACCTGGTCACGCAATAGATATTTCACATGTGGTGATTTTATAAGAACACCTTAATTCAACCTCACTGAGAAGAAAGGTTTTTGGCTGAGTCTGTTTTCTCAATAACTGAAGTTCAGTCTTTGAAGGAGACCCAATTTTTTTAGGTACATCTTTTTAAAGGATAGTAAGCAGAACACTGCCTTGTTAGACAAAGTATGTGGAATATACTACAATCTTATCTTATTACTGAGGTCATTTTATAACAAAATGTGCAGAATTGCAGCATATTACCAATTCTTGGATTAGAGAGACACACGGGGTATTTCAGCCCTACCTTGCATGGTCTTGGGCAGTTGTGTTTTTGAGTTCCCATACCTGTCTCTTGTCACAGTTTTCTGGTGTCCTCAATGGAGCTTATCAGTCGACATTCTTACTGTTCTTTCCCTAGCAGTCATCCCTCACCTTCTAACTTCCAGCTTCTAATTTTCTGTGGTTTTGAAAACCATAAAACCATTGATGCCACAAGTATGAATCTGTGAATGTACTAATGTACTAGTGAATTTATGAATGTGTGTATACATATCTCTTTCTACAAAGGATTTGTGACAGCTTTTTTAAATTATGCAATGAAAAATATAATGATTTTTGAGGGAATTTGAACAAAAGGAAAATAAGAATAGGCAAATAATAAAGCCAAGAGTCAGTAACATGCACAGATTGCCTTACAGTTGCTGGCACTAGGTAGCAAGTAGAGCTCTAAGCTTCCTGAAAGCAAAAGCAAGGATGAAAAGGTGATCAATTAGTTACAGGTTTACAACCATCAGAAAGTAAAAACAAGCCAGCTATATTTAAAAAATGCTACCACTCTTTTTTTTTTTTTTTTTTGCGGTACGCGGGCCTCTCACTATTGTGGCCTCTCCCGTTGCGGAGCACAGGCTCCGGACGCACAGGCTCAGCGGCCATGGCTCACGGGCCCAGCCGCTCCGCGGCATGTGGGATCTTCCCAGACCGGGTCACGAACCCGTGTCCCCTGCATCAGCAGGCAGACTCTCAACCACTGCGCCACCAGGGAAGCCCAAAAAAATGCTACCACTCTTGACATGAAGACCGAAGAGAATTTTTCTCATGGTGTTCATAATAAGGATGATGTAAGATAGAATAGATAACATCTTCAATGGTATTCTGACAGTTGCTAGTATAATACATTTCAAAAAGTGTTTCTTTTAAAAATCCCTTAATATAAGACTAAAGCAAATACCCAAGCAAAAAACCATGTCAAGTAAGAGTGAAAGCAATTGGACTAAGCAACTATGAGATTCTTAGTAAGGAACATGCACAAATTTTAATATGTGAATTTTATGATAACTATTTTCCTTGATCAAACA
This sequence comes from Delphinapterus leucas, assembly GCF_059928025.1. Lineage (NCBI taxonomy): Eukaryota > Metazoa > Chordata > Mammalia > Artiodactyla > Monodontidae > Delphinapterus > Delphinapterus leucas. Next base: position 18,129,218 of record NC_143133.1, read on the forward strand.
TTGCTGGCACCTGCCTCCTAATTGATGGCCATGTTCCAGGTACATAGGTTTATAAACATTTATACATGTTTTATGGGGAAATCTATTTCTTTTAGGTACTATCTAGTTAGAAACCATTAAATACCCCCAGGCATTAGATTTAGTTAATTCTCAATTCCAGCCTTGCTGCTATCTTCATTCTATTTAAAGGGACAAACAAGTCTTATTTGAACCCTCTTTATCGTCGTCAGCTTCCAAATGTTCAATAAAAAGATAAGATTGCCAGATTTTTAAAGAAAATTTCTAAACGTGTAAATTAGCAAGGTGAATTGAATAGACATACTCACACACTAACTAAAAGATATTCTTTCATTTTGAATCCTTCTCTGAAGTGAATTTAATCAAAGTTTATTCAGTGATTTTCAAAGCAAATCCACCAGCCCACTTTACTTTCCATTTAGGTCCCTAACAACAGGATTTGAGGACTGTTCCTTACTTTAATTCTTTACTTGTGCAGTGCCTACTGTATGTAGAGACTGTTTGCAAGTTTGGACTCTGAACAACACAATGAATTCCCTATACCATACCACAACACAATTGCTCGGCTATCAAGTAAAGCTTTTTTATCCTGCTGAGTTCAAAGTTCAAAATTTATTTCTTAGCTTAATGCAAGGCTAGTGCAAGTGTGTTTAATATATTCATTCTAAATGCCATCAGAGGACGGTGGTGTCAACATTTTGGCTTTGTTTGGACAGCTTTTGTGCAAGTGCAAACACTGAGTGTATGAAATCTAATGAGATTAGGCGCTTACTGCAAAATTAAAGGCAGGCGACTAGACTTCAAAGATATTACCGCAGCGCAAATTCCTTACTATATTTCTTAGGCCATTTCAGCAAACTAAAGTTTGAGAATCACCTTTACCAAAAGATTTTCTTCATAGCAACCCTTTAATAGAACATTTGATATTAAATACCTCCTAAAGAGTACATGATTTTTTTTTTAGCTTTTTTTTTTAACCATCATTAAAAAGCACTCCAGTTAAGGTGGATGAAATTGAATCAAGGCAAGTAAGAATTAACCAAAAGCTCTTTTACAGCCCCAGAACTAAACATAACTCCTTTAAAAGCTGTGGATTTTGAGTGTGGTTTTGTTATGTTTTGTTTTTGCAAAAATATAGAAAACAGCAAAAGAAATTTGACCCCATCACATGATAATGAATCTTCTCTTTTTTTTTTCAGCATAATTTACATTTTAAAAGGGCTTACTATGTCCCATGCACTGTTCTAAGTGATTTGTATGTATTAAATTAATTCAGCCACTACCTTATGAGACTGTTAATATTATTAGTCTCAATTTACAGATTAGAAAACTGAAGCTTACTGAAATTTAACTGTGGTTTATTATGCTAAAATAATAGACCCAGGGTAGAGTAGTAGACCTATGCTGAAACACTGAGCAAGAAAGAACCTTGTATCTAATCACAAGTATTTTTAACTTCGAACAAGAGATACAAAGGGCCCTCCAAAGAAGCGACAAGAAACAAACCCATATTACCCAAGAATCAGCGCTCCTGGGCATAAATCAGGTTATACAAAGGGGCGTGCAAACTTCCTTATGGCATTCCAGGGATAACGTGGTTAGGAAGAAGAAAAAAACCAGAGAACAGCTATAAGCCTTCTTGCTTGCAGCGGAAACGGAGGAGAAACAGAGAGACAGATGAAAGAGAGTTCTGCTGCTACCCATGTCTCCAATGTAACAAACCTGGCCACCAAGCGTCCAGAACTGCAATGGGAGTAAGAGGCTGGCTGGAGGAAATGAAGGTTGGGAGAAAGCAATAGCTTCAGTTTCGGGACATAACTATTAGGTTGGATCATATAAAATAGTTCTTTGACCGTTTTTTATCTACTTTGGTTGCGTGGTGCAACCAAAGGTTTTGAGATATCCAAATGGCGAGGTTTCTGTTAACAGTGTATTACTTAACAGTGTATTGCTCTGGATATATGCCTGTTACAGTAAGAGCTGCATATATGGATTTATGAGTCACCTAGACATGGCAGATGACTTGAAGCCGTGTCAGACGTTGTATTTCCTAGGGTAGAAAACAAAGAGGATGGCCAGGGATACTCACAGTTTGAAGAGAGAAAGAAATCAGTAACATGTGAGGATAAATAAGAAACTCTGCCATCACTAACGTTAGGCCAGAAGTGATTAACATTTCGAAAGGTAAAATCAGAAGCAAAAACTTTGGGCACAGACAAAAGATGACGATGGTGTAAGGGATTTCTGTCAAATGGCAGATTGTAAGGGTGGGGGTATGAAGGGTGGATAGTAGGGAAATATGTAGGTATAAAATGTATACATGCATTCCATGAACTTACTCTTAGGAGGGAGATAAATATGCTTTTTTCTTTCTTAATGAGATGACATTATAAATAAGAAAGTGTGGAGATTGCTTGGTACTTTCTCGAAGACAAAAGAGACCCAGGTATTTTTTTTTTTTTTTTTGCGGTACGCATGCCTCTCACTGTTGTGGCCTCTCCCGTTGCAGAGCACAGGCTCCGGATGCGCAGGCTCAGCAGCCATGGCTCACGGGCCCAGCCGCTCCGCGGCATGTGGGATCTTCCCGGACCGTGGCACGAACCCGTGTCCCCTGCATCGGCAGGCGGACTCTCAACCACTGCGCCACCAGGGAAGCCCGACAGTGGTATTTTAAAACATAATACCAGACGCCCATTAAACTACAACTCCCAGCCCCCAGAAGGCAGAGGCAACATATCCTGTCACCTCCATGTGAAACGATCATGTTCTTACCTGGACAGGAAAACACATTCTTCACCTCTAGGCCCACCAAAACATCAAATATTTAATTATTTCACAGCTCTCTACTGCAGCTTCTCAGATGATGTTCAAATACCTCATAAGACTGAACTAGCAGCTGGGAGACATAACTGAGGAAGCAATGGCCCTCCAGCCAGGAGATGAGAATAATCAAGCTCAAGATGCCAGGCCCTATAGGTGCACATCTAGTTACAGAATCCAAGGTCATTGCAAAAGGACTGTTGCATTTTAACTTGAAAAAAAAATGGATGAGTGGATTCTGCTCAGTTTGCCTGAAAACAAAGCACCTGCCCCCAAATGAAGAAGTACCCCACAAAGATAAGGTTCCCTTTACTTCCAATGAGAACAAAGAATTGTAACTCTACCATATTTTTGGTATATCCTTATAGCAACACTATATTTAAGTGTAATTGGATTACACCTAAAGATTGTTAAAGGTTGAGTGTCATCAACCAGAAAACTATTATTATTCTTGTTGTTTCCCACCTTTGAGCTCCCCAAATAGCTTAGGCTGGCTGAAATGTCCAATACTGCAACAATTTCTTTCAAGAATTCCAAAGCCTTTTTAAAACCAGAGGTTACTTTTTCTTCTCATTAGTATAAGGGAAATCCTGTCCTTTAGTCAAAACCACAGAAAAGTATTTGGTGGATCACCATGAAACACAAGAAAAAAAATGTAATGATTTCTCATCTTCAGAAATTACTTAGCATTTTGCTTACAGTTCAACTCAGAGAGAATTCTTTGCAGAAGAGAATAGGACGAGAGGTATATTTTCTCAGATTAACAGATGGAGCGGGGGGATGCATACCACTCGTGTGTGTGTGTGTGTGTGTGTGTGTGTGTGTGTGTGTGATTTAAAGGAAGTCTCACTTTCACAGGAAAACCACCCGCGGTACTAAAGATGATGACTCTGACCCACCAGGTTGGCAGCTGGGTGCCGATTCCTGGGAAACCAGTCTCTGTGGTTCACCTCACTCTCTGATAATGACAGGCCCTTGCCTTACTCTCAACCCTGAGAAGGAAAAAAGTCAACACTCTAAAAATAAGAAGAAAGAAAAGGGGAGTGAAGTTCTTGCCAATGCTAGTAACCAGGAGGCCTAGAAAGAGGCCACTGGATACCCTGCTATTTATTGCCCATTTCCACCCATAGGAAGCTGAGCTGAGAGCTTGCCAAAGGGAAAGAAAAAATGAAAATGTTCTCCATCCTTCCTGTTTACATTAATAGAACAGAGTCACGTACAGCATTCCAGCTCTATTATTTTCCCCTTCTACACAGAGCAGCTTTTTTAGGTCAAAGTTTTTAAGAAAAAAAATTTTAAATAATATCTTCAAGTTTTAAAACCCTACCTTTCCTGTATCTTATACTTTCTTCTATTACTCAATTGAATTTATAGAAATAAAAGGTTGCTTTCATCACCTTATCTAAGGGGCCATGTTTGCTTATTTTAATGAATATAAGTTAAACAATTAGAAGTTCCCCGAGTCCACTGTTCCAGAGTGAACCAGCTATTTAATGAAACTGAGTTTACACTTTTAAAGAAACTTCTTCCCAAAGGAAAAATAAGGTCAAATTCCTAGGATAAGAAACCATAAGAAATGTAACTTTACTGCCTAAGCCAGGGGTTTGAGGAAAGCTCAACCCAATCCCCTAAATCATTGTATCTTTAAAACAAAGAAAGTAAACACTGTTACTGATGCACACTTATTTGTAGAAATTTATAAATTATAAACTAAAAATTTCTGAGTAGAAATTTTACCACATGGAAGGATTCCCCTAAAAACAAAAGAATTTGACTTATTATAGACTGCAAAGCCTACAAAGAGATGGAGTGCTATCATGGGGGGCTTCCCAAAACTTTCTGTATATACAGTATAATTTCCCCCAGAGTCTCAGGGCTCAGCCTTGCAGCCTTTTAGCCAGGTGCTGCACAGCATCTAGGTCCTTGCTTCTAGAGGCTTTCACCACCCTGTTCCCTCAGCCTGGGTAGACCTTTCCTTCCCCCTTAACCACTCCCTTGGCTTCTCCAACCCCTCTTGTCACTTCCTCAGAAAATTCTTCTTTGCCTCTCAGACTATATTAAATCCCAGGCTGCCCTGCCCTCACCTCCACCTCCCCCCACCCCCGCCATTCTTTGCTCTCATGCACTCTCACTTAGGGTCCAGAGCCCTTAAAACATTTGTGATAAATTAGTTCTTTGTGTAATCATGTAGTTAATGGCTATGTAATTTTTATGTAACGCCTGCCTTCTGCTCTTAATAAGCTCCCACGCAGCAGGGGCTGTATCTTGCTTGGTTACTGCTTGAGCATAATAGAGACACTCAGTGAAGTGTTCTGAATGAGGGACTGAAGTTTTGAGCAAAATATTCATTACGATTCTATCAACTCCATATCCTTTTCAATTTTCCGGAAGCCCTAGAGAATAGGGTTGGGAATACTTCATCAGAAATCATCCTGTCTGAAGGAATAACATGAAAAAAGGAAAACAGGGCTTCCCTGGTGGTGCAGTGGTTGAGAGTCCGCCTGCCGATGCAGGGGACACACGGGTTCGTGCCCCGGTCCGGGAAGATCCCACAAGCCGCGGAGCGGCTGGGCCCGTGAGCCATGGCCGCTGAGCCTGCGCGTCCGGAGCCTGTGCTCCGCAGCGGGAGAGGCCACAACAGTGAGAGGCCCGCATACCAAAAAAAAAGAAAAAGAAAAAAGGGAAAACAGTCCATGAATCTCTGACCTGTGGAAAAAAAGGATGGCCAATAAAATAAACCTTACTGAATAGAGGGCCACTGATTGGGATGGATGATAAAGCTACAAACGCAAGTTGGGGGTGGGAGGGTCAGATTATGGAGAGTTAAATTCAGGCTTGAATGTAAACAAGCAAAAGTGTCTGCATAATAAAGTGACATGATAAAGTTGTGAGGTTTTTCCAGAGGTCAAATACAATATTGACTCAAGGGGTAGAGATTAAAGGCAGCAACCCATTAGGAAACTAAAATAGTCTAAGTTTGAGGCAAATAAGAACCTCAGTTATGGTGGCAGGTGTGGAAATGGGAAATAAAGACTGGATTATGAGAGATCATGAAAGAAAGACTGATAAGACCTGGTGAGGGAAGAGGGCTCAAAATTCCTAGAGACGTCAAGCCTGGGTGCCAGGGAGTGGGGATCCAGCACACAGAGGTCTTCCCTGTTCTCAACTCCCTGGGTAACCTTGAACAAATCACTTAACCTCTTCAGCCTCACCTGCTTCATCTAATTAATGAAAAGATTGGACTAGATGATCAGCAACATTTCACATTCTCTGAAATCAGCTATTCACGGAAACCAGGGGACAGCAAGGGTCCTGGGTTGGGAAACAAAAGATTTGTGTTTCACCTTAGCTATGTTGAGCCCAAGGTAAAGTGAGACAGCCAGAAAAAGATCTCCATCAGGTAGCTGGGAATACAGGACAGATGAGCCCGGAAGGAAAGCAGGCTGGAGACACCGATTTAAGAGTCAGGCGCCTCAAGTTTTAGTTGAGGTGATGGGAGTGAAGAAAGCCACAGAGGAAGATTTTGAAGAGACAGGAGAAAGTGCCCAGCTCAGATCCTCTCTAGTCCTAGGAACCTCAATCTCAGGTCACTTGTGGCCATAAGTCTCTCCCGGGGGTTAAAGGGTTCATTTCTGCTCCAGGAATGGAAAGGTCAGGACAGGTCTTCTGATCCCACTGTACACTTGGACCTGGTTTAATTCAGACTGGTAGTCAACTGTAACCCCTAAGTAAGGTGGGCGGGGGGGAAGAGTTAAGAGCTTGCACACCCTATTGGTCCTGTAGCAAGTGGAGAATCCCTGAAGTTGTGTTGCCAATGCAAAAGGGCTCTGTGGCCTTCAGTGCTCTCCACTAAAAAGCCAGTTAGCCATTGCGCCTTCTCGCTCCTGATGCCCCTGCCTGGGACCACTTCAGAGTGACCCAGCGGCATACCCGACCATGGGGGAACAGCGGTGCACGCACAGCATTCACGCAATGCCGAAGTGGCAGTTCTGGGAAGAGAAGCCTGGTCCTCTGCCTTTCAATCCAATTCTCTTTTCCAGTAATCATCCCGCCTATTAAAAGCATATGTGCTACACCTTTAAAATTCCCATTGCCCTTAGCTGTGAATAGTGTTTCATTGTCCGCTGCCATCCTACCAGAGAGGGAGCATTGTGCACTTTGACAAAACTTGCACCCTCGAGCAGCTGAGGGCTCAGTTTCCTCCAGTGATCCGCAGGCAGGCGATCATTGCCAAGGGCATGCTTGTATATTGGTTCTCCTTGAATTGAATATAGGAATATTGTTGCTATGTGGCCCGAGCCAAACAGTCCAAGTCACCTGACATCCTCCATCCAACATTTAGGAGTCATCAAACTTAATTTCCCCTTTGTGCAATAAAACACCAAGAGGAAGTTTTAATAGATTGTATTATGTAATGGTTTTATAAAAATAGCAGGCCAGCACTGGAGCACTTCCTTCCTGGGGCCCAGTAACCTATGCTGAAAGGATACACACTGGTTGCCCAGGCAACCATGAGAGATGACACTAGGGAAAAAAACAGCAACAAAAGGACCATTTTTTGGCTCAGTCAAATGAGGTCTGGCTTCAAGCTTGTGATACAGTGAATACAGACAGCCCAGCACAGAGAGAGGGAACCAGTTAACAATTCTACTCAGGCACCAGTAGCCTTGCAAAGCGGCCCCTGCTTTCATTTTTTCTTTTTTTTTTTTTTTTTCCCCTCTTGTTTCTTTAAAGAGGAAAAAAAAAAAAAAAAGCCTTCCCCTAGTAATTTTATTTTTAACTTAAAAAAGCAAAATCTTTGAGTGGAGTTGAATTGTAGCAATCAGTAAACAATGATTATACTATTTTTTCTTTCTCTTCCCAGGGGCTTAAAAAATAATTTCAGTGACATGCAATTGTCATTTCTCCTAGATTCTTGGGGATTTGATCATGAAGGAAACAACTAGTTTAGTGGCAGTAACCCTTATAAACAACCTCTAAATAAAAAAATAAATCAAGGACACTCAAGGAATAATGCATGATAAAAGTGAGAACCATTTCTGGAATCCCTCTTCCCAGCAGACATCAAAGGACTGTTTTAACAGACTATAATCTCCTCTCTCCTGCTGTACTGAATTAGAACCCCTACATTTTATTAGCATCATTATCACCATCATGATTGCCTCGAAAAATAGACTGCCGTTTTAATTTCAGAAAATTGATTTTCCCAATATAATGAGAATAGTGGCAGAAGGTTCGTAAACTCCTGACATGCACCTAAATGTTTTTCCTCTTACACGGAGGAAATGGACCCTGAGGGATTTACAAACATGATTTGGAACCTCTGGAAAATAAAAGCAAGGATGAATCAAATGGGATTAAGTTCAGATTTCTAATATAAAGCAACATCAATAGTTCTTTCAAAATGATTCTTGAAATCAGTGCTCGTAAATATGTAATGCACTTTTTATCCAAAAGACCTGTTTAAATCCTCATATAGTAAATGATTTATTTCAAGATTAGGCACTCAGCACAAAGCAGGCACCCTCTGATCAAGTGGGAATAAAAATCTGTGAAAGCAAGTGGTAAAGCATTATGTAAATGTAAACGGCTGTGATGATGACTATCCTGTGAACTGGTAAATTAACTAATTTTAAGACTGTCTTTACAAACCAAAGGGAAATGGAGATTTAGAAATTATTCACATATTTTTATCAATGTATGTTGCCAAACTGGAGATTTTTGTCTCCGAAGGGTGGGATTTGAGGCAAAATTCCAATCCTTCCCCATAAAGTTGGTTGAAGCATCTCTCTTTACTACATCTGGGCTCTCCTCAGGATGGATTTAGAGACAGATTAATCTTTAAACATCAGATGCTGTTGAAACACAAAACAGCCTTTATTATCAAAGTTGCAAACTTCAGGCTTAAGTCTTTTAAGACCCGAGACCCTGTATCTTTGGAGAAAACATATGCAGAATGCATGTGCCTTAGGTTACTTAGTCTTATTTTCCTTTTGTGCTAAGGGTTTTGCAATCGACAGGATTAAGTTGCAGATAGCTGGGTTTTATCCAGATCTTTATTTCTGACTCTAAAAAAGGATTGAAGAAGGCTTTGATGAAATGGACATAGAGTTAGCATTCAATAGGGGCTCAACTCCAGGGGAGAGAAGCCTGACTTCGAGGAAGCAGAACACTATATGTTGCTTGATTTTCTGGTCCGTGATTTCAATTCACTGATGCTAAAGCACATGGCACAAAATAAAGTGTACAGGAGTTATAAATCTTGGTATATGCCATTAAATCCATAAATCCTTTTCAGTTATTGAAGAAATACTAAATAACATGAAGCTAGGATAAATATTGCCCAAGCTTCAGGTTTTCAATTTAGCGTCTCCTCTGATTGCCTCCCGAATGGACTACGTCAATATGAATAACGATGTTAATCATATGGCCATTCCTTTCAGAGGTTACAGAATCTACAGTACTCTACGTGTATTTATCTAGGAGGAAAAGTACATCATAAAGTATGAGATAAAGCGCTAGTGTTCATTGAAGCTTGCTATACGCAAGGTTGTTCTGCCTTGTAGGAGTTTACAGTGTAGATTTGGGTTTGGCACATAAACTTATACAAAGATAACTTCCACTACTAGGCACTCGGTGAGCCCTAAAGAAGTACTACAGCTAACAAATGCCAGAGGAGCTTTTCGGGTAACAGAGATCTCTGTGGGCTGGACCGACCAGGGAAGGCTGAGAAAAAGATAGAATCTAAGCAAATAAAGAGTAGTGAGAATGGGAAAGAACAATATACTAACAAAGGGGCCCAGATACTAACACTCATGGCATAGTCACAGCACTATGGCGAGACAGAAGGTGTGGAGGTGAAAATACAGGCCTTGAGGCAGAGAAAGGCAGGAAATAGCATTAGTTGAGTTTATAGGAAAGAAAACGTAGACCATTCACCATGTAATACTGAGCTCCAAGGAAACTTAGAAATCATTTTCATGTAATTTGGGGCAAGAGTCTTAACCTCTGCTTGCCTCAATTTCCTTGTCTATAAGACGGAGTTAATAACAGTAATAATGACACTGTCTTATAATGCATTAAACAAATATTGGTTGTCATCTTACCCAGGCCCCTCAGCTTACGTTTTCATTTCATTTCATATACCATTTCTGTGTTGATTTAATCAGTCTCAACGTGCGATGTCTACGCAGTGAGGCTAGTACCCCCGAATCCAGCCCACAACATGTCCTCTCTAAGAGGAATTGAAGGCAGTAAATTCTCCCCACTGGCCGGGAGGAGAGAAGAGGCCCTGAGAGAACAGGGATCCAGTCTCCCAAAAAGATCACACCATTTACCCACTGAGGTTCTGATCCAAGGGTGGCCATGGGAGAAAAGCATCATGGCGTCAGATCAGAGGCAACGCCCGCCAGCACCTCTTCTCCCCGCGGCCAGCCAGCTCTCTGACTTACAGTTTGAGGTTGCTGATCAAATAGACCAAAGGCAGTGGATGCCTGGAACACGGACTCCCGCGTTTCGGGCTCCTCCAATGGCTCTGACAGCAGTAAAGTTACTCATTTTCCAATCTTGGCACCCTGTCAAGGGCCCCCAACAAGAGAGGAGACGCCCCTTTGCCCATTTCTTTCAGAGTATCTTGATTTTTTAGTAATGCCTCTCTCATCCCTGGAGCACATCAAGCCACAGACTCATGGAACCGCTTCCTTGCAACCCACTTCTTTTTGTTTACTTAAAGATTGTTTTCGTGACTTTTAAAAAGCCATGCTTGCATCTGGGATTTGTAATTCTAAGTCAGAGAAAGACAGTTGTTATGTATTGTTTAAAATTTGTTTAATAAAAAGGAATTTCTTTGAAAACATCAGGCCAAGCTCATGATGTAAATTTACTGTCTGTAAATTTACAGTGTAGTGACAGAAACTATAACACAGTATGTTAATTGATCAGTGTTGTAAGAAACATTCACTACAGCAATGAAAGAGTATATGGTGTTTTGTTTAAAAGATATTAACTCAAGATGAGAAATAAGATGGTTTTCTTTGGGGTAATTTTCCCTTTTATGGTTTTTTTTTCTTTCTGTCCATCTATATTTGCTAACTTTTCCATAACAAATATAAATGTCTTACATAATTAGAAAAGAAAAAGCAAATAAGATGTTGATAATACGACTTCAGACTACCCAGCAGGTGATCTTCAACTGAAAATTTCACCTGAAAATTAGAAATTAATCCTGGCCTTTGGCAACGGTTCTTTAGAAAAGGAAGTGACATTTCAAAGGAGCACTTCTCTTGATGCACCAAGTCCGCACTCTAGATTTCCATATGGCTCAAGCAAAAAGACAGCAGGAGACAGTAAGGTCTTTCAGAGACCTCACCTTGGTTCTGCATTACGTAAATGCTACCTAAGACTTTCTTTTTTCTTAATTTACTTGGTTGTACCAGGTCTTAGTTGAAACACGCAGGCTCCTTGTTGTGGCATGCGAACTCAGTTGCAGCATGCACGTGGGATCTAGTTCCCTGACCAGGGATCGAACCTGGGCCCCCTGCTCTGGGAACGTGGAGTCTTAACCACTGCGCCACCAGAGAAGTCATTCTACCTAAGACTTTTCGTCATACAAAAGCAAATCCTGGGACTTAAAACCTAAAATGCTCCCTAGCATTGGGGAGAAACCACTTGGCGTAGTCCTCTATTCAGTGAAACATGTACTGAGGATCTATGCTGACCATTGTAGGGAAAGGAGGGCAGGAAACACAGCCCTCATTCTGAAACCAAGGAGCCTATGTCATAGAAGGGCAGATAAAACATGAACTGTACCATGAGAAAATGGCCCCATGACACAAGGTAAGACCATGATTAGTGCCATTCCCAGATGACTCTGGGCCTCGTTCTTCTGAGCACTCGGTGGGATTGTTCCTCCCTGCCTCTTTGAAGTTAGCTGGGGCATGAGATTTGCTTTGGCTATTGAAATGCATATCACTTCTGAGCAGCAGCTCTAAGAACTAATGCACAGCTCACTCCATCCCCTTCCTCTTGCCACATTGACTGTGCTATTCCAGTTAGTGACAGTTCCAGCAATATGAACATTCAAGGTCCCTGAATATGAACATTGTAGAGCAGAGTTCCTGCCAGCCTGATATGGACACGGAGTGTGAGCAAGAAATAAAATTTTGTGGTTTTAAAACACTAAGATTGGGCTTCCCTGGTGGCGCAGTGGTTAAGAATCTGCCTGCCGATGCAGGGGACATGGGTTCGAGCCCTGGTCTGGGAAGATCCCACATTACGTGGAGCATCGAAACCCATGCGCCACAACTACTGAGCCTGCGTTCTAGAGCCCGGGCTCTAGAGCTCGTGAGCCACAAGTACTGAGCCCTCGTGCCACAACTACTGAAGCCCGCACACCTAGAGCCCGGCTCCGCAACAAGAGAGGCCACCGCAATAAGAAACCTGTGCACTGCAGCGAAGAGTAGACCCCACTCGCCGCAAGTAGAGTAAGCCCGCGCGTAGCAACAAAGACGCAACTCAGCCAAAAATAAATAAATTTTTTTAAAAAAACAAAAAACACTAAGATTTGGGTTTGGTTTTTCTGGTAAAATAACCTCACTCATCCTGATTAATGCACAGTTAATTGTCACACCAATTCTGTTAGTTACTCTTATTATCTCCATGTTACAACTTTAGGAACTGAGCCATAAAGAAAAGAATCTTCCCCATGGGAGGTCAAATGGGGATAGTTCCGAACCATAACCCATTTCATATTTAAGGAAACTGAGTCTTATATATTAAATGGCCTGCCAAAGGTCACACAGACAATAAGTAAAAGGGTCATAGTCAAACCGGTTCTCTTCTCAGTGCCTCGCAGTAAGTGGTTATGGCCAAATGATTGGTTTAACAAGAGGTGGCCTAAGTAAGAAAGACCTCTAGACCTCAGAAATACGGCAGCTTTAGAAAAGAACTAGGATCTGAACTGGAGTCAAAATGGTCAATTTATTAAGCAGTGAACAGGCAGGAGAAACAGCATCACGCCCAGGTAGAGATGTAGGGAGACCACTTGGCAACACTGGATCCAGGTCCCGATATAGGGGTGGTGGTAGAGGATTCTGAAAAGGCAATCTGGAGACAGATGATATAAATCCTTCAATGCCGTCCTTAGGAGTTTTGACCTATTTGCTGGCAACCGGGAGACACTGGATGACTTAAGGGAAGTGGTGGTTCAGTATATTAATTTACCAGTTAACCATTCAAGTGATAAGTTTGAAGGGCCTGAATAGCATTTTAGCTTTTGCAATAGAGAGGAGAAGATCAATCTAATATACTTCATGGAGGAGGAATCCCAGGACCAGGCTAGTTGACTGATTAGAGGAGAGGCAGATGGGAATGAGTATGTAAATATCTGTGTCGAGTGGAATGCTGCTTTATAATTGCACCCATAGGGAATTTACTTAAATATCTAAGGCTATAAATTTACCAGATTCATCTATTTCACTAGCAGCTCAGACCTAGGAATTCTAGAAAAACAGACTGTAGGCATGGGTTTTCACGAAAGATGGCTTGCCACTTACTACTTGTGTGACCTGGGAAACTTGGTTAAAGTTTTACAGATCTCAGTTACTGCATCTTTAAAATAGACCTAGTAAGACCACCTCAAGGGATTAAATACACAAGTACATATAAGGACCCTGCAAGGTTCCTGGTTCATAGCAGGCAACCAATAAACATCAGTTTCTTTCATTAGCATTCCAAACTAGATGGAGGTCCATACTATTATCCAACACTGTTTAATACTCCCTAAGAACCCACAATGTGGATTTTATAAATCTTGAGTCAGCTAAACTACTTTGCAAAATTCTACTCATTTTTCTTAACTTATTTTTTTTTCTAAAATCTCTTACTATTAACTTACTATGACTATTTATACTTTAAAAATTGAAAAGTTTAGACATCATGGTAAAGTTGCTCCTTGACAACTTGGTGACATAGAAAGAACTGAATTAAGAACTACAAAAGGTCATTAAGCCTTTCTCCAGTTTAGAGGATATTCCACAACAGACATTGACCATCCTGAGCAGAATGAGGACCTAGGAGAAGAGGCTAGAAGTCCTACAGCTTCCTTCAGCCACACATTCAAGGCTAACAATACGGGGCTTCCCTGGTGGTGCAGTGGTTGAGAGTCCGCCTGCCGATGCAGGGCACGCGGGTTCGTGCCCCGGTCCGGGAAGATACCACCTGCCGCGGAGTGGCTGGGCCCGTGAGCCATGGCCGCTGAGCCTGCGCGTACGGGAGCCTGTGCTCCGCAACGGGAGAGGCCACAACAGTGAGAGGCCCGCGTACCACAAAAAAAAAAAAAAAAAAAGGACTAACAATACTTCACTGTGAAAGATCAATCTCTCTCTAATATTTATGATAACCTATTACTGCCACCTCTTTCCCCAACCCTGATGCACATTAAGTTGGGCAGAAAAATGTTTAAAAGAGTGGTGGTCACACCATAGCAAAGGCGGCTAATACTCTGATCCACTACCATATTATCACACACAAAACCTCTTTCCAAGGAAGTGGTGTCTGGGGAAGACAGCCTTTCAACAGGAGAGACATACCATCCTGGAACATGCTAAAACTCCTGTGCTAGAGAGTGAGTTCAGGCTTACATGTACTGAACATTAAGTAAATATACATTGTAAGTATCTTGTTTTCCTATGCATTTTATTATTTCTCATAATAACATCAATAAACAGCTGCTATCCATGTTTTAGACACTATTTTTAGCACTTACAAAGTAAACATACTTTTAAATTCTTTGGTATTGTAGGAAGGATTTCCAGAAATTATGCTGACACTAGCACTGTATGTTGCTCTGTTGTATCAAGTATAACTTTCTCAAAGCCTTGAGAAGTTCTCAATTTCTAGGGCTACAGCATAAAAGAGCGCCAAGAAATATTACAAGCTTAATTCATTTTTGAGCGATCAGTTGACATGGAGGTAAATAATTTTGCTAACACAATCATTTACAATAATTAAATAAGTTTATAATAATTTTATAACACAAATTCCCTGGCCAAATAAAATAAAATAAATAAATACCTCAAATACATTTCCATGCCTGAAGTTAAAAAGGCAACCAACCGCTATGGTGCATGCACCCAGAGATTCACTCACTGTGTGCATCTTACATCTTAGAACTGAGCTGCAATCTTGGTGCTGAGCTGCAATCTTAGTGCTGAGCTGCAATCTTAGAGCTGAGCTGCAATCTTAGAGCTGAGCTGCAATCTTGGTGCTGAGCTGCAATCTTGGTGCTGAGCTGCAATCTTGGTGCTGAGCTGCAATCTTAGTGCTGAGCTGCAGTCTTGGTGCTGAGCTGCAATCTTAGTGCTGAGCTGCAATCTTAGAGCTGAGCTGCAATCTTAGAGCTGAGCGGCAATCTTGGTGCTGAGCTGCAATCTTAGTGCTGAGCTGCAATCTTGGTGCTGAGCTGCAGTCTTGGTGCTGAGCTGCAATCTTAGAGCTGAGCTGCAATCTTAGAGCTGAGCTGCAGTCTTGGTGCTGAGCTGCAGTCTTAGAGCTGAGCTGCAATCTTAGAGCTGAGCTGCAGTCTTGGTGCTGAGCTGCAGTCTTAGAGCTGAGCTGCAATCTTGGTGCTGAGCTGCAATCTTAGTGCTGAGCTGCAATCTTGGTGCTGTGCAGCAGTCTTAGTGCTGAGCTGCAATCTTAGTGCTGAGCTGCAATCTTAGTGCTGAGCTGCAATCTTAGAGCTAAGCTGCAATCTTGGTGCTGAGCTGCAATCTCATCTTTCCTCAGCACAACAACGTTTTCTTCCCTAGACCCCGACGTGTTGAAGAATAAAGAATCAGGTCACCATTTCCTCTGAATACCAAAATTTCACAGCCTAGCCACTCTTGTTCACTGTGGTCCAAAGCACAGTTAGAAATATGCAGCAAATTTTATCAGCATTTCACTCAGACATTAGTCTCCTCACTACTTAAAAGAATGAAACTGTCTTAACCTGGAATTCACATGACAGGAAAAACAAAACAGTTCTGAATAGCCAAGCGAGTTATCCAATATCCTTATTTAAAAACAACAGCAACAGCAGCAATAGTTAGGGAATCTAGTTAATGCGGGTAAGAGCATATTCTTTAAATTGTAAGGTTCTTTTGCATAAACCAATTGCAGTTTAATGAGGTTTCCCTGTAGTTCCTTTTCAGTGAGTTTATTATAAAAGAACATCTGCACTATTCCTACTTTTTAAGAATCCAATCGTTCTTATCTCTATCATGTTAGTTGTTTGTTATCATAAGTTTACCACTTTTTTATTAAAGATAATTGCAATAGGATTATTTCTTGAGAAAGGGAATAGGAAAAAATTAAATCCCAGGAGGAAAAAAGATTCTATCTGACTAACAGCATTATTATTAATAAAGCATGCAACAAGGAAACCAGAAAATATCTTGTTAATTAGAACTGCTCTCGAGTAAGAATTTTCCAAAGGATGTCATAGGCCTCAGTCATCACTTGTTCTTAAATTATATATGTTTACATGCACTGTGGTATTTTTTTAAAGTTTACCAATAACCCAAAAAGCTCTGGGCGCATATACAAAAAATAATTTTTTAAATACCACAATTAAATTAGATTCTGTGGTTAAAAAAAGAAAATCTAAACTTTAAACTACCCCATAAAAGAGGAGGAAAGAAAAAATAACCCCAGTGGATAGTCATAGAATGCCAAACCAAAACTAGATACTTTTGTCCCATGCCCCAAATGTCAAAAAACTTGGGATGAAAACAACCACAACCAGCCCTCATGCCACCTTCTATACCCAGCCACACTGCTGGCACACAAACCCTGCATGTGATGTTCCAGTGATAACCATATGTATACATCTGGTCAACTGCTTTCCAAACATAGGAATGACCTATAGACTTTATTCCATCTTTTCTGAGGAGAGAGGCAACATCCAGCTCTGAAACCACAAACCACACCCTAGCCACTTCCTAGCCTCAAACCCGCCGGCCAGCAAAACCTTTGGGAAATGGGCCAAATGGCTATGGAAACCGTACAACTTCAATGTTCTCTTCTGGTCCAGTCATTTACCAGAACTGTAACCCAGTAGCAAAATGCGCTGGTTTGAGTCTCAGCGTTTTTTGCTTTCCGTCTTCCACCCTCCGGTAGTGATGCTAAAGAGCAATAAAATCTCCAAGAGGCTGCCAGCCAGATAACAACACTGTCCCTTAGATAATCCAGAGATAACTGGGGCTTCTGGAAACAACAAAGGACATAAAACACACAGGATCCTACAAGAACAGGCTACAGCTACAGCAGGACGTGAAACATCTTAGAGAGGAGATCATACTGTGGCACTGGATATCGAAGGAATAAAATACATGCATTCGAAATGCCTAGAGTCCTTTCAAATATCAGATCAAGGTGTGACACGTCATCAGAGTTCCCTGGGGCTGAGGATACAGGAAAGCAGAGTGAAGAAATCTGGTAGTGGACAGCCTTCTTACATCTACCTTTCCAAAGTATAAGACAAAAATTGCTACATGATTTGTACTTGATTCGTATCGTAATCAATACAATCCTGTAAATAAAGCTCTGGCGCAACCTCTGGCTTAGGTAGGTGGTCAGTAAATGGTATCAACTTGATTTATTCATTTCACAACTCTGACAGCACCTACCACCTACCTGGCAGTCTGTTGATCACCATGATTACAGAGACTAAAATACCTATTTCTTACCTTCAGGGATCTCCTCAGCTCTGTGATGCTAAAGGTCTTCCAGAGCAAAACCAGAAACTGGAGAAGGGCTGTAGAATATGTAACTATTCTACCAACAGAGAGCTCACCATCCCACAACTTGAATCCTCAACAATTCCAAAGAGAGTATGAAAATGGCCAAACTCCAAGATTCCGTGAAATTCAGTATGAAGATGCTACTAAACAGAACAAAGGAGGAATCATCCCAGCACCGTCTGACGGTGGCGCATCTCAGCGTGCAAAAACCATGTCTTTGTTGATTAACACCCCTGATAGTGGACTACAAATATTTCCTTTCATACTTCATGGCACTATACAAATTCAGAAGCAGGAGGGACCTAGAAATATTAAGTTCTCATTTTAGAAATGAGACTCAAAGAAGTAAACACCCAACCTCAAGTACCTGTTAAGCAAGTGCAAACACAGGAGAGCAAGGGAGGGAGATAGGAAGGGAAACAAATAGTATTTGCTGAGGGCTGACTGTTTTGCCAGACCTTGTTATATTATAAATATCTACTGCTCACAACCAAACACCACAAAGTAGGTAGGTATTCGTATCTCTATTTTACAGATGAGGAAACTGAAGCTCAGATAGGTTAAGAAACATGCCCAAAGCCACACAGCCAACAAACAGGAAAGCGTGTTCATTCAAAGACTCATGGCGCTGTCACAGGCCCCCTTGATCAACGCTGCTCTTTTTACAACTGCCTCTTTGGAGTAGAAATCAGCTTATCATCCTTGGTAAACTCCCAGCCGCAGCTGACCCTGAATCTTGAGGACTGGTGTGATGTAAAAAAAGGAAAAAACCATTCACTAAAGTTTAGTGATCTTTCCTCATCTAGAAAAGTTGATGTTGTTCGGATAACTGTCTCCCCTATAGGCTATCCTTCACAAGGTTTTCTATCTAGGTCTAATTTTCATCTTCACGGTCAACCTTGATATTCACCACGTGCAAGTATTTAGCTTCTAAACCACAAAATTATCAATCTCTAGCACGTTATTGTTCTTCAGCTGCCAGAAATCTCTTCAGAGGCCTTATCAGAAGTGGTGGTAATCCTTCAAAATGCCACCTGGCATCTTTTCCAAACTGTTCTGCAACATTGTCTCAAGCAACATCCTCTCAAGCCACATCCTCCATGAAGACCTCCAGGAGGTAAGGTCAATACTCTACTGAAAGTCTTCACTACACATGTGGAACTAGCTACAGATGAGGGGCTGTCATATATTTAAGAGGTCACTGTAAGTGCAGAAAGGAAATAGCTGCGTATTCTACTCCCAAGACAAAGTCTGTGTATAGGAATTATTGATTAAAACTGTTAAAACAACTTGGGTATCACAGAGTACCTTCCTTTCAGTGATAACAGTCACCAATAAAATGGGCAGTTAAAAGCTATCTTAAAATACGTCCCATGTTTAGATTTGAAAACACTTTAAGCAGAGCAGGAAATGTTGAATTGTTCTTAGGGGCGTTAAAAAGAAAAACCAATAAGAGGGTCGCATAGAGAGATTTCTTACCTTAACTGCCATAAATGAGACTGCATCTCAAAATCTTTTTTTTTTAATTTACCAAATTGCAGGGAGAATGGAGAAACTAGGACTCTGTTGTCCAGATTCTTAAACAACCTGTGCGGCAGTCATCAGTGAATTGTTTAAGCCTCCACTTCCTTTGGTCTGGGTGTTGTTGGGTTGGGAAGGGAAGGAAAAGAGAAAGGGAGCACATCGAAAACAGATGTGGAAATAAATATTTATCAACACAAAATCTTGGCAAACCTTGATCTTTATGTTGCACTTGCACTGTATCTTCCAAGTTCCCTAGTTCCCCCAATCCCCAAAGCATTCATAGCCAGAAAGGAAGGTCAAAACCTTTTATAGGTTTTCCACAGTGCGAGGGAAGCTTCTTTGGCGAATTCTGGAGGCCTCTCCCTTAATCTAATATTAATAAATATTTTTGACCCAAGGAATTCCTGCCAGAGAATGGGAGGAATAAAAGGTTCATTTAGCTGGGTTGTCCTGTCCTTGGACTTCCAGGCAGAATAAACAGCACCTTGTGACAAAGGCGGACCACACGCTGGCAGAGCTCCAGGCAGACACTGGGGGATGCAGTCTGTTTATCGGCCAGCACATTGTCTTAACCAGGATGTGGTCGGCCTTTGTAACAAGCAGTATGCAAATGAGTTTCCCAGGGCCCCAGCACCCTGCCCCCCCACCACCACCACCCCCCCCAACCCCCCATCCACTTGTTCCTTCAGTAGACACAAGCCAACGGTGGCCGTCCTGAGAAGACAGAGCCACAGAAAGACAGGGGAAGAGGAAGTGGCCAGAATTAACCAGATTAGCCCAATGGCACTTTTCAAGAAACACACCGCAAAGAATGCAACTCCAAACCACCCTGCTTCCAAAAAAACAAAAACAAATTTTAAAACAGGATCGCGTGTTTTTTAAGGTTCAGGAACTAAAAGCATTCTGAAGCTGGCTAATTTATTCCCGGGTCAGGGGAATGCAGTGAGGCTTTAAAATGCTCCATTTTCTCGCAGGAAAACTGCATCACCAGACTCTTCGCAAAACAGCTGCCAAGGGCATCCCTCTCACCTTCAGTGGCCTCATATATAAAATGGTGCTGAGAAGAGTACCTGTGATATTTGGTTGCTGGGAGGATTAAAGGAGGTAATTAAAGGGAAACAACTTTTAGCACAACGCCCAGCACCTAATCTGGGCTCAGAAAATGTTGCCACGTTTTATATTATGCACATTGTTGAGCCATGTATCATAAAAGCACAGAGAGTGAAAGGAAAGTACCAAAGGAGAACAGGGGTGGGGAAGGCAATTCTGGAAAGGGAAACAGTACTCCACCTTCTGTTTTAGAGAGTTTAATGAGTTACTAGTAGGGATAGACTTTGGATCCAGACAGGCCTGGTTTTACATACCCTTGGGAAAATTCCCTAACCCTATTTGAGTCTCAGTTTCTTGACCTGTAGTACGAGCACAACACTTCCTTCATGGGGTTAGACACATGAAAGTGCCTAGCGCTGCACCAGGCCAATAGGAGCCACTCCACTGTGGTAATTATTTGCTTGTTTTAGTGACACAACGCTATGGTTGGGTTCAGATTCACACTCCGTAGCTGTGTGATATTCAGCAAATGGTTTAACCTCTCTGGGCCTCAACTTCCTCATCAGTAAGCCAGGGATGATAATAATACCTACCTCCCCAGGTTTGCAGTGAGGATTCAATAAACTGCAAGGCCCTTAGACTAGCTCCTGGCACGAAATGAAGGCTGGCCATTCTTGGTGGTGATCGTAGGCTAATTTATTACTTGACACGTACAGTTAATCTCATTTTACTGCTAAATTCATTGAGGCATGGGATGGCTACTTGGCATACCTGTGATCAAGCTGTCATTTCTGGCCATTAGAATTGCACCAGGTATCTTGGCAAACTTTCACATAATCCTAAACACTGACATTAATTATGCCTCATTATTTCAAAATGGTTTCTTCAAAGCAGGCAAATATCCTGATGGTTGGCCACACTGTCTTTACGTCCCTAAAATCCCCTTTCATCTTCTAAAACATCTCTCTCTTAGCCAGGGTAAAGGAATAGGAAAGCAATATGAAAATCATTTTGGAAAAAGAGTCCAGTCTTACAGACTTCTCTTTTGCAGTATGTTTTATACTGGAAAGCGTTTCATCTTGCTACCTCCCCGTTTCTACAGTAACGATGCCGGATACCTTTGTAAGCAAATGTAGATGACCCAACAAACATACGAATGAAGGTATTTCAGAATTTTCTAATGCATTTTAATAAAAGAAGATGTCCCACGTATATGCTTTCCTAGCCCCCCTTTGATGCCTGGAATATAAAACTTATCAGGCTTTATTGTGATTTTTCTTTCACTTGCCTATCTTTCCAACTACTGAGTATTCAAGAGGAGTGTCTCTGCCTTATTGGGATCTTTTAACTCCTGAGACTGCATAGCAGTGCAGCGTCTTTGCCGAGGTTCAAATCCCAACTTTATCATTTAATAGCCACGTGACCTTGGATAAGCCACTGAAATTCTCTGTGCCTCAGTGCTTTCAACTATAAAGAGAGGATAACAACAGTACCTCATGAAATTATAAGGATGATTAAAGGCCTAATACTCGGAAAGGGCTCAGAACAGGACTAGACTGAAGGGTCATAATCGATGCTATATTATTTTGCTGATATTATTATTATTATTACTAGTGATAACTGACATATTCCTACTCTCATGCAGCTTACATCTCACTGCTTGAGACAAATAAAGAAATATATCAAAAGAGTAATCAGGTAGTAAATGTACAGTAAAGAACATAAAAAGGGGAGTGTGATAAAATATCTTTGGAAGACTACTTAGATTGGATGGTCAGAAGACACTCTAACGACGTGACAACTGAAAGCAAGACCAGGGAGGAGCCAGCCTTAAGAAGTCTTGGAGAAAGAGCATTCCACAGATGGGGAAAACTAGCCCCAGAGCCATAGGCAGGAAGGAGCTTGTCTAGTTCCAGAGCAGAAGAATGTCAGTGTGGTTTGGCTGGAGTGTGATCAGCGAGGAGGAAAGGGGCAGGAGATGATGCTGCAGAGGTAGGTGTTGGCTAGAGAACAGAGCCCGTGTAGAATCAGGGAGAGAATTGGAATTTTATTTCAAGTGTAAAGAGATGTCTTTGTTGAGTCTTGCAGACTCACATGATCTCATTCATATTTTTAAATAATCACTCTGGCTGCTATGTAGATTAGAATCAGGAAGATAAATTTGGAGGCTCTTGCTTCAGACCCAAACAAAACAAACAAAAAAGAAGGTAGCTTATATTAGGATGGTAGTGGTGGAGACAGCCTAGATGGTGTTGGGATAGGTTTGGAAGATAAAATCAACAGGATGTGCTAATGGTTCAGCAACACAGGTCATTGAGGTAAATATTAAGGTACTTATTAAAGGAAAAAGATGTTCAGGTTACACTGTACTCTTCTTTAAAACTCTGCTTTAGAGTTATCTCTAACTTAAAGCACAAAGCAACTCAGAAAGTCAAAATTTCTAAAATGGACATTAAAAAGGGATAAGGCTATAAAAGCATTCTAATAAGTACAAGGAAAGCTGTAAACACCAGGGCTAGCAGCCCTCTTCCCCCGCCATGACCTACAGAAAGCTGCAGGCCTCTAGGAAAACTCCCCTCACTGCCTAGTGCCATGTCAACATGACATGAGAAAATTGGCAACATGACTGATTGAGCGGGGGATGGTGGGCAGGGCTGGGCCCAGCAGCCTAGGATGGTGGTGTTTCCTCGAAGTCTGCATATAGCTCGCAAGGACCGAGATGTTCCTATGTCCCCTAGTAGGGGACCCAGAAGAGCTAGACAGGCCGGTGGAGCAACAGAGATGGAACAACAGAGATGGAGCATCAGAAAAAGTAGAGGCCATGGAATATGAAAATTTCTCACCCCAGTGCCAGCACCCACAAAAGCCCAGAGAGGACCAGTCCTACCTCATCAGACCCTTACAACACAGACCAATAAGGATCCGGAGAATGGTGACAGATCCTGCCACGTTCCATAAAACAGCCTCTTACACCAAGATGCCGCCTTGAGGAGACGCAGGGAGAGGCGAGGGGCATCCGAAAAACCCGCGCATTTACCCAAAAGAGCATGAGTAAGCAAGGGGCCTGAGATACCATTAATTAACAAAGTTCTGGTTTCCTTCCTTTCTAGCAGGGTAAATGGCCTATGAAGAAAATTAGCTCAGGTGTGGAAAATAAAGGAGCTATGGTTTTCTTTGCTCACCTAATTTATAATTATTGCATTTGTAATACAATCATAAATGTTGGTCACGGTATCAGTACTAGGTAAGATTAAATTCAATCAAACATGTTAAGCAAAACAAAGAGAAAACTTTATGATAAAGAATACAATCGACAATGAGAGTATAGTTTAGATCACAGAACAGTTATTTTAAATTCATATAGAGACCATGAGAAATGCCAAGAAAAATAGACCAAAATATAAGATTAGGGGACTTTAAATCACAATTTTAGTCCACGGAAACTCAATTAGAGAAAAAATAATTAAGCATGTTGGATGTCAATTAGATAACTGATGAACATGAGCATAATAGATATATAGAAATTACTATCCTAATTTTTAAAAAATACATCTGCTTTACAAGAATTTATGGGACATTTATAAAATTCTGACCATAAATCAAACCAAAAAGAAATAGAAATAGCACAGAATACATAATCTGACTGTGACCTCCAGTGATATTAAACTATAAATAAACAGGAGGCAAAGGAGAAAAAGAAAAGAAGGACAGGAAGAAGAAAAAAATTAGATCTCATAGAAATTAAGAAATTTACTTTGAATCAACACTTGGGTCAAAGAAAAAAACAAAACTAAAATTTCGAAATATCTACAAAATAATAATGAAATACATTACATACTAAAACATATGTAACAACCTAAAACTCTTAGGGTTTAAACCACAATCATAAACACGTTGTTAAATAAGAAAGAATGAAAATAAATTGAGCGTTCAAGTCAATACACTAGAAAAAGAACAACAAAATAAAATTAAGGAAGTGTAAACAGGATGAAAAAAGTGAATTAGGGAAATTAAATTGGTTAATTTTACAATACTGAAAAATAAGAGTACTAGTGATAAATAAATCTAATAACTGATTCCTTGAAATAATTAATGAAATAACAAACCATTAGCTGGCCTGACCCAGAAAAAAAGAAAGTTAACAAAGTTAGAAAGAAGAAGAAATAGCCACAAATATGGAGAAATTTGAAACAATCATAAGAGACACTCAGACGAACGAATATGTATTTATTCATACTTTTGGAGTTGGTCTAAGACACTTCTCATATACTGCATTTCTTTTTGGTGTTCCTATTATCAATGTCAAAAAATGTCATAGCAAGGCAAAAGAATTTTTACATTATTAAATCAAGAAAAACTTCAAGGTTGTTTAAATAAAACTTTTGTGGATTTTTGGTTTCTGCTGTTGTCAGCGGCAATTTTTTTTTCTCAGAGCATCTCTCCCTGACTGGACTGATTACTTCATGGTCATAACAATCATTGGGTTACATTTCTTAAGTGATTTTATCCTAAATATAGAATTCTCTGATGGGGCTAAATCTTAGCATCAGCAGGAAATGATATGCTAAGTATATTCTCAGCCTCCAACCATCCCCAAAACTACCGGTCAAATAAATTCCACCAATTTACTCTAATTAAAGCTAAAAAGTGTCGTGTGTGCTTTAAACGTCAGTCAATTTTGAGGTAATTATACCTGAAGGCAGGAATCCATCAGGGTCTCTTTTTTTAGAATTAAATTCAGATGGGAAGTAAAGGAGTCAAGGGATGTTTGCACATAATTAGTTCCATTCCTATCTTCCTCGGCTGTTTATTGACAGTACAAGAATTGGTGCATTTTTGGAAAGATATATAAAGGTTTTTTTTTCTCATCTCCATTCCATTTCCTTCAACTGGGTCAATTTCATCGTGAATTTATATGAAACTGAGATTTCAATTTGAGGGGAAAAATGCAACCTAAAATCTGGGAATAAACCCTTACACTTGTAGAATGCTTTACAGTTCTCAAAGTGCTTTCAGAGACACCATCTCATTCCATTCTCACAATAGCTCTTAAGGTAACATCATCTTTATTTCAGATAAAGAGGATCAGAATATGCCACCCCAAAACAGCCTACTTTGGCATAAGGATTATTTTGTGCTGAACACAATTAAGAAACAACAGACAAGGAGGAACCTCTCTGCCCTCCCCCTTATTTCCTAAAAGCAGAGCATCAATTTGTCTTTGTGAAGTTGTCCTCCTTCCCCTCTCCCGTGCCAGAAAGAGGAGAATTACTCAATCAATGAAGATGGCACCCTTGAGTCGGCATAACAAGCCTTATTAAAATAACTCTAATCTTCCATTAGTTTCCCCCATATATTTACCTTCTTACAATTTACCACCCCCTAGAAGCCCAAATCCCTTTTCCTTTGTCATTACTTTCCACAATTTGCTGCCCTTTGTTAAATGATGTTTAATCTCCCAAGCCTAGCCACTTCTATGGGTTTTCACTTCTCTTCTGTGAAGCTCCCACGTGCATGCAAAATAGACCTTTTCTCCTGTTAACCTGTCTTCTGTCAGTTTAATTCACAGGCCCCATTCACTAAACTTAAAAGGGTGGAGGAAAGGATTTTTTCCTCTTCTACAAGATCAAAACACTTGCCACAAGATTGTACCTCAAGCAAACTTACTGTGTGCACAATTACTTCCCCCTCACACACCTACAGCAGACATTACTAATTCATCAAGTTGCTCTTTTCTGCTGAGGCCAAACATTCCCAGAATCCTCAACAGTTTCCATGAAACCCCTTTGCTATGCCTGCATTACGATCCCTAATAATGTTCACAGTGTATTGAACATGACAAGTTTTCTTCCTTGCTCCAGGGAGAGCCCTCTTTGACAACAGAAAATCATCTCTGAATCTCCTTCCTTGAGAATCTTTATCCGTATCACTTTGTTCTAAAGAATTTTCTGAAATTAAAAAGATGTAATATTTCCTACAAACTTGGTGAGACTCCTAGAGTCTCTCACCCAGAATCTGTAATGCACCCTTTTCCACAGAACTGGCATGATGCCAATTCTTGGGCTCTTTCTCTTTGAAGAAACATCCTTTTTCCTGATTGACCATTCTCAGTGTCAGCCAGGGGCCGTTCTCTTGACTTCTGGGGAAAGCTAATGTGGTCTGGCAAAGACTCTTCATAGAGCGATTCTCCCTTGAGAACTTATCAATTTACACATGTCCCGAGGTTTGCCAGTACAACAATCTCAATTTCTTCCTCTCGGTTGTCACACCAATTTCCTCAGCACAGAAAAGCTTAAGAATTGAGGGGAAAAAAAGTGAATCAGACCTCAAAACTACTGACAGGGTCTCTTACTGTAAAATTGTTTTATCTTTAAATGAGGTACATCAAAAGGTGAAATAAAATTCATATAACCTTTCCAATCATTTCTACTTTTTGATATGTTCTGATCGGCCATCAGAAAAGAACTTTTATCCAATGAGTGCAGATAAAGTCAGCTGTTTTCATTACTGAAGTTTCTTTGGCATCAAGATTACATGGACTAAAAACAAAATTTGAGAAAATGAAGCAGTTTATTATTTCTCTATTTTTTAATTGATCAGCATGTTCCAGAGATTATACATTGAATTTGTTGCAGATTCCAGAAAAGGGTTGTATTTTCAGTGTTACTGAACTGGAGTGAGAAAATGATATAGTAAAAGAGAGAACAAATCACCACTCTCCTTCTTTTTAGAAGTATCTGTCTGGGGCTTAGGACTCTCTCTACACCGTGATATAAGCAAGTTTGTGATGAAACATTAATGGCCAATAATACCCCTCTACCACATAAAATACATGTATTTGAATATGTCCGAAGGAAAAAAAAAATGTGAGTTTTCAAACACTAAAGAAAAAAGATAATGTTGCACAATAGGTTCTTTCACCACCCCTAGAATCTTACCCTATGTGTAGGTCTATCACTCCTAAAATTAGAGCCTCACTAGCAGCCAGAGTGTTGAAAATAATCACATCCATGAACCACAGTTTTGTTTAGACTTCTATTATGAAGGACAACTGGAGTCAAAAACAAAGATAAAAATAGGAC
This sequence comes from Delphinapterus leucas, assembly GCF_059928025.1. Taxonomy (NCBI): domain Eukaryota; kingdom Metazoa; phylum Chordata; class Mammalia; order Artiodactyla; family Monodontidae; genus Delphinapterus; species Delphinapterus leucas. Next base: position 18,156,495 of record NC_143133.1, read on the forward strand.
TGCAGGTCCACCCATCTCCTGAATGGCCTGAAACAATGAGAGTTCAATTTCATCTGTGATCACCAGGAAAACTGGATGTTCAGGCTTGAAAGTAGAAACAGGAAAAATGGATCCAATAAAATTAATCTTACCTTATCTTGGGTTGGGTCAGCCCCGTGATGCTAGAGAAAAAAGTTAATATACATACCCTTGTTTTTACAAACATTTGCTCATTTCAAGATCAACCATAAGAAAGAGTCGCAGCTTAGCTTAGAATGTTTGTCACCTGACATCTCAAAATTTTTAAAACATGCTGTAGGACCAGCTGGATGTCTCCAAAAAGAGAGCTTGAATACTCAGAAGTACTCAGGAGTTTGATTTTAATTTCATAATTTGGGCGGGATATAGAGTAATACAAAAGGGAAAGGTACATAATAATTGAAAAGGTATCAATCCCTGCGGATACTTTAAAAATTTTAGGTACAGCTAAAGGTACACCTGCAGAATCAAAAGAGAATCTGTTTTGATCTTCATTACTATACATTATTAGTTTTCTCCTTTAAAAACTGGTCTTTTTCTGACGGGTGAGTTGATACCGAGTTGTGGGCCACAGGTGCTCGGCCTTCCTTCTCAACTTCAACACTAACTCTACCATAAATTGCATAATAGAGGTGCAAGATGTTTGTTATTGATAACGATGTGGGTGATTCCAATAATGTAGATCAGGGTTCAGGAAACTATGGCTCCAAATCTAGCCCATGGCCTATTTTTCTAAATAAAATTTTATTGGAACACAGCACACCTATTCACTCACATATCACTTATGGCTGCTTTCATGCTACAAAGGCAGAGCTGAGTAGTTGGGACAGAAATCTCATGACCCGCAACATACTTACTATCTGGCCCTTTAGCAGAAAAAGTCCTACAACTCTCAACCTAAAAGATCCCTTAGGAGTCATTAAATAAGTGGTAATTGTCACAAAGTGTTTTCATGTACGACAAGTCACAACATAAAAGTGTTCTTTAGAATTTGGTGTCTTGTAAGTCCGTCAGTCTCACCTTCAACCTCCCCCTGTGTCCAAGGCCCTGATCTCCTTGTTTGCCTCCCCTCCATATCTGGGGTTAGTCACAGAAGAACAGGACATAGGGCGCCATAGATTTTTCTTCCTTAGTAACCACAGTGTAATGAATATTGAGGGAAAGACAATGCTAAAAAGGTTCTTAAAATGCATTAGAAGTAAACAGCAGGGATTGTAAGTAAACTTTTATTCTCATTTTAGATGGGATGCTTGACATAACCCATTAAGCATCCCTCCATGACATACCTAAAGGCTGTTACCTTGAAAACTGAACTAGTAAAATCCAGGATGAAATATGATATACAGTTCAGCCTATGATCAGAAAGGCTTGCACTTCTGCCTTAACTAACCTGTCCCAGTCAAATGAATGATAGCTGATAGCAGAACCAGAATAGCACAAAACACACAAAAATATATTGCTTAGAATATCAAAGTCAAATGCAACACAAAGCCAAGGATAATGTACATTCTCTCACAAGAAATCTTATCCCTGAGGTGTAGTAACTTTCCACATGATATTCTGGAATTCAAAAAAATCTAAATATTGATTTTATGGGGTGAATAGAAGGTTTTCTTCTTTCCTCTGCAGTTGTTCCATTTGACATTCAACAAACTCTCGTCCTTCTCTCAGAAGAGTTGGAAAATATCAGAATTTTGAACCGGAAGGATCTTCGTCCAAGCCTCTGAATTTGTCTGATGAAATTAAGGCCCAAACCACACAACTAGCTAGACATGGAAAGTGAACTAAAATTCAGATCTCCTGTCTTTAGTCAAAAACTCTTTTCTCTACATCACATTAGTTTAATTTATCTTCGCCTCTTGGATGGGGCAGTAGGCAAGTTACTTGGTGAAGAAAGTTTAAGAGGAAGTGTTGTTACATAACGCTTCCTCTGCGGTGACGTAAGTTAAATTCTGGGCCCCCAAGCAAAACTTTTAGAAAAGGTCCCATCACTCTTGATTAACTGCAAAATAAGTGAAGAGTAAACAGCTGTGTAATGAAAAGTCCTTCTCCCCACACGGCTGACCTCACTAAGATGCAGGCACCCGTTCAGGCAGTAGTTACCACCATCTGCCTTTGGAAAAAACTTTTAGTTCTTTTTTTGGTTACTGTCAGGGCCCCTCCTGTTCTCTAGAGTGCACGGTAAAGACTAGATGCCTTCTGTATAATGACTGTGGTCAACGATAAATATAAGGAAAATGAACATGCGCCATCTTGATGTCAAGCTAATTTTAGCTTAACAGTTTCATTTTAAGGATGCCCAACCTAGACTGGGCACATCATGGCTCAGCCAAAGAAGTTTTAAAAATGGAAATTACAAAACCACAGCGTAGAACCAAAATTGTTCAGATGGTAGTAACAGTGATTGAGATGCTCTTAGCAATGTTGCCAGGAGGAGGCCTCTCGGTGCACAGCGGCGGGCTCTTAAACCACACGGATAAACAGATTCGGTCATCGCTCTGAGGTGAACAATAGATCCTGTGTTGTGGCTTTGGCTTTGTTGTAATGAATGTAAACAGTTTCTCACCATTCAGATGTGTTCTAGAGCACGTGCCGCGGGCAGGTGTGATCAAGGTTTCTTACCACGTCGTACGTACTGTCTTCTCAATATTTCACCTTAGCTTTAAGCGTCAGCAGCGTCTGGCTACTGTTTTCAATCCACAGAACAGCTACAGAATATGTCTGAAGATTCCAGCCTGTTATTTTTCTTCAAATCTGGGTTTCAATCTTGGTTAATGTTTACCCAGAAATATGTAATTGCGGACTTCCTCCTCATAAACCCTTCCAGAGCGCTGGCTGCCCGCGTGCATACTATTATTATCTCTTTGCCTGGGGGCTAACGTAGGGTGTGTCCACATAGTCACAGGATGGATAACCTGCTCTCTGCCAGGAAGCCTGTATGGTTAGCAGCTGCAGCTAAGAGAAAACACAGCTTGCATGTTTCCAATAATATTTGTTTTTCTTCTCCTTTGGATAAACAAAACGGAACTGGTTTCTTTATTAAAAACTCACACTTGCCTTTCCCTGTATTTTTTGGATCACTCCTCATTTACTCTGTTTCCATCAGTCACTGTGATTTGGGTGTACTTGACCTACTCCCTCTCCCTCATTCAACCAATCTTCCTGGGGAACTTTTTTTCCCCATCCATCACACGTAGCTTCCTCTGCAAGGCCCTCCCCGCTTACAAGCTCCCATCCTCAAAGACGAGCACACACACAGACACTATTAGAGTTTATTGCAATCTTCTGTGTGCTACCCGAGCACTCTTACACCTCTACTTAAAAAATCCTGCTCTAACTTGTATTTAACTGTGTCCATCCAATCTCCTTCAGCCAGACTGATCTTACTGATCTCTTCATTCTCGGTGTTTAGCAGTGATCTCAGTCCTAGGACGAACCTAAATAATTTTTCAGTTTTGAATTTAGGTACAACTGACATATGTAAACTTCACCCTTTTTAGTATATGGTTGTATCAGTTTTGGTAAATGCATACAGTCATGTAACCACCACAGTCAAGGTATAGAGAAACTCCACTGCCCCCAAAACTTTCCTGTTCCCTGTGTAGTCAACTCCTCCCCTCATTCCCAGCCCCTGGAAACCACTTTTCTGTTTCTATACGGTTTCTGCAGGCCCACAAATGAAACAACACAGTTGCAGCCTTTTGAGTATGGCTTCTCTCACTCAGCATGATGCATCTGAGATTCTTCCACGTTATTACTGTGGCCGTTCATTCCTCTTGATTGCTGAGGAGTATTCCATTGATGAATATACCACAGTTTTTTCACCCATTCACCAGCTGAGGGACATTGGGTTGCTTCTAGTTTGGGGCAGTTGTACGTAAATACAGCAGCTACAAGCATTCACATTACGGTTTTTGTGTGAACATAGTTTTTATTTTATATCACCTGGATAAATAATTAGAAATAGGATTGCTGGGTCGTATGGGAAGCGTCTGTTTTACTTTATAAGAAACGGCCAGGCTATTTGTCAAAGTGACTATTTCATTTCACAATCTCACCAGCTATATATGAATTCTAGTTTCTCCACATCCTCACCAACACTTGATATTGTCTCTTTCTTTCTACTTTCACCATCTTAACAGGTGTGTGGTGGCATCTCATTGTGGTTTAAATTTGCATTCCCCTAGAGACTAATAATGTTGAACATCTTCTAATGTGTTTATGTGATAGCCATACATCTTTGGTGAAATGTCTATTGAAATACCGTTCATTTTTGGAGGGTTGTTTGTTTTCTTATTATTGGGTTTTGAGAATTCTTTTTATAGTCTGGATATTAGTCTTTTATCAGATATGTGAATTGCAAATATTTTCCCTCAAACTGTTTAATAAATATTTTTAAATAAATTGAAATCTCATATGGAAAAAAATAGTTCTTTTGAAAAGGGCTTATGAGATTTAAATCTACAAAAGATGCAGCTTTGTACCTTCACCTCCTCAGGTGAGTCAACAAGACACTTAGAATATTGTAATAGAAAAGTTGGTAGTGGCAAATCTAAATTAATAAGTCTGATTGGAAATTATTTAACTGCAGCATACAGGGAGATTTTATCTAAGGGTTATGGACATCCCCCAAATCACTAAAAAAATGATTTATCATTTAAGGGCTTTTTTTCTTTGAAAGAAAGTCATAATAGAAAATATACATTATGCACATTTTTCTGAGCAATTAGGTATTCGTTTTTCAAATAATTTCTACCATAGAAATCAATTCTTAGAATAGGTATATACCTCTACCAAGACAAGTCTGATGGGTAAACCACTCAGTATTGAAAGCTTCCTCCTCACTCCCATTGAAATCAGTCTGTTGGAAAGTATATTAAAGGATTATGCAGTCAGCTTTTGTGCATAGACACGCATAGGCTAGTCTTTACTTTGAGGGCCATGGACTTAGTGTTCCTAAGAGGATCTTCAGGCCTATAATAAAATATTCCATTGTCAATCCTTGCTTGAAGGGAAAATTTTACAGGAATGGGAGGAAGTTTTATTACTATTTCTGGAAATGAGGTATTCTAACATCGAGTGAATACCTACTGGATGAAAGGACCCACATGTGCCATAAAATGTTGCATTTTTCAGGCATATTTATTCCCAACCAATCAGTAAGCATATACTATTTGTTCCATATTATGGACATCACAGAAGAACTACTAGATACAGTTGCTACCTTCAGTGGGAATTCCTCCTAGTTTAAGGAGACAAGAAAATAACACAAAATATTAGCAACAACACCAGACAGTGTTGATTATTAGGTAAAGACCAAAGATAAAGAGAACAAGGGGAGTCAGCTGAGTGGAAGGAGAGGAAGCTATCCATACAGACTAGATATTTCTCTAATAACGAGTCAAAAGGGCCACCAAATACTATTCTACTTGCAACAGTTCATTGGGACAATGAGGTTCAGGTCTAATGATATGAAGTCAACTCTTAAATATTAGGTTTTCACCACTCATTCTGGCTGTAACTAATGTAGAGGTTCAGAAGAGGAATAAAACCAAAACCTAGAGGCATCAGAGAAAATTTCATAGAGGAAATGGGATAAAAGCTGAACGCCGAAGCATGGATAGATTCTGCTTAACAGAAGAGAAACAGGAGAGCAGTATGAAGGAACCAAAAGAACCAAAAGGGCAGCTGTGGAATTTGTCATTCTTGGGTCTCCCAGCATCTAATGTCCCTGATTATCATAGAAGGTAAAAGTGCCAGGTATTTGCTTTCTGAGTCTCCCCGACTAGCACATCATGGCATAGGCTCTGCCAATTGAATCACCTGCCCCAGACTTGGAATCACCATCTAGTGCTGTGTCGGGAAGAAGTAGGTAGCATGCAGCATGCACGTGGACCGTGTGTGGCTGGATCCTCATCCCAGAGGCAGCCAGAGCAGGGGCTCAAATAACAGGACCCATATCAGTGAGGTCAGTGGTGTGGTTAGCAGCAAAGAAGTGTCTTCATTGGGTCCAGCACACAGTATGATTTGGGGCATTGTTCCTGGATACGTGGCCTCCAAGCCTAGGATTTTTCTGGAAGTCTGTGAGCCGTTCAGTATCTTTTTAAGAATTTTCTTTTCTGCTTCAATCAGCTAAAATCACTTTTTGATACTTAGAGTAGTAATGGGCATTATATTCTAAGAAGCTCTTTATCAATTTTCATGTCCCCGTGTAAAGCATCCATTAGGAGTCCACCTTCATTTTTCTTAGCAGGCAGCATAGCACAGGAGTCAAAGGCATGTCTCTGGAGTCTTGTGGCCCTGGGCCTAAACTCCAGCAACATGTGAAAACAAGTCTGTGGGAAATTCTGGGGCCCTCAGCAACCTGTATGACCACATGATATACTTTCACACCTTCCTCACTCGTTCCCAGTAAATATGTGTTTGTTGAATATGCATTCAAGGGTCCAAGATCCTTTCCATTCATAACTTTCATTAGAACCAATATAGATTTTCTGCCCATGCATAACAGAATTAAAAGATAATAAGATCAAACTCAGTGACCCTTGGTATAACCCACCCTTCTAAGCTCATTAAAACATGGCCCAAGGGGCTTCCCTGGTGGCTCAGTGGTTGAGAGTCCGCCTGCCGATGCAGGGGACACGGGTTCGTGCCCCGGTCTGGGAGGATCCTGCATGCCGCGGAGCGGCTGGGCCCGTGAGCCATGGCCGCTGGGCCTGCGCGTCCGGAGTCTGTGCTCCGCAAACGGGAGAGGCCACAACAGTGAGGGGCCCGCGTACCGCAAAAAAAAAAAAAAACATGGCCCAGGTTTAGCCCGCATTAGCACATTGCATTTCTTCTAGTGGTATTTAACTCCTTGTTTGCTATTTAACTTCTCACCGATTGCCTCACAAATAAGCTTGTTTCCTGGAAGACAAAGACTGTCTGTATCTTTGGATTTTACCGCTATACCCAACACAGGGCTGGGCATGTAGAAGTTACTCAATACCTATTTCCTGAATGAAATAAAGTCTGTGGAAGTACCTCGGAACAACCATTTTATTGTTTCTCACGATTTTGTGGGTCTGCGATTTGGGCAAGCCTCAGCTGGGTGATTCTTCTGTTGCATGTGTATCAATGTAGGTAATTCTTTGGTGTCCAAATAGCAGCTGGGCTTGTCTGCTTAACTTCCATGTCTTGCATCTTGGCAGGGACAGCTGGAAGGCTGAACTCAGCAGTAGCTATCAACCAGAACACTTAGGAGAAGCCTCTCCAGGATGATAGCTGCAGAGTGGTCACCTCTTGCTTGGCAGTTCAGGGTTCCAGAGCAAGTGTTGCAGTCAACAAAGCCAAAACTGCCTGTTCTTACATCACCTAGCCTTGGAAGTCTCACAGCATCACTTCTTTCACACTCTGTTTTTCAAAGCAGTCTTAAGTCCGTCCAGATCCAAAGAGAGGGGACGAGACCCCTCCTCTCAATGAATTTGCAGCCATGTTTTAAAACTGTCACAGTCCTCCCTCTGGCCACAAATGCCAACATACCTCCCACATTAAAAACAGACTCAACTCCCTCCCAAAACCCTCCATTATGGCACCAGATGCTGGCCTAGGCTCAGGATAGAAGTCCAGGATCTCATCATCAAAATCAAGTACTTATCAGGAGTTTCCTATAGGCGCCTCATTGATAAATCTTAAATCTTGCTTCTATGAACTCAGTTGAAAGTCAGGGATTAATCTGAAAAGTAAACTGAGAATTATATTTTGCGTAAAAAGATGGAAGAGACTAGAAAGAAGCCTTTCAAGGAGTGCTTTCAATTTACTTCAAATAATATATCAAATATTACCAACAATAAAACTCAAGGAGCTACGGTCTCCCCTGGGCCTGGCCATAAATGAGGCACTTAGAAAAGCACAGTGAATCTGGAGCCACTAGGGGATCATTTAATGTTCCATTTAAGGCACATTCCTAAGCATCTTTCTTATTCCCAGGAGCGTTGCTCATCAACTAACATTTATTCAGTGCTTAAAGGTTCTGACCTGTCGTTGGAAGTGCTATGGGGGTTCATTCAAATATGTTTAATCCAAACATGTCTACATTCTCTCCTTCACTCAGTGCCAAGGACCATGAACAAGTGGCTCATAATGCAATTCTCACACTGCCCGTAGAAGCTGAAGTAGAAAACAAAGAGGTCTGGGGGATTTTTAACATTATTTTGATTAAAATGATGAACAGCTCACATTCACAAACAAATTCATTAAATTGCAAATTAATGGGTCATCAAGGACTGCTGAGGCAGGAGAAAACAATGGCGGGAAATGGACCTGGGCCCCAGAAGCATGGATTTAGTGTCTGATTTCTGCCACCTTTATACTCTGAGCAAGGCTTTTCCCCTCTTTATGCCTCAGTTTCTATAAAACGAAGACCCCAGAAAAAAAAACGAAGACGCTAGGAGTTACTTTACCAAACCCTTCTAAAGATCAAATGAGGTAAAAAGGGGAATAAATGTTAAAAACTGTGAAGTGCTGAAATAAAGTGTCATTAGGGTTTTTTTTTTTTAATTGGAGTACAGTTGATTAACAATGTTGTATTCGTTTCAGGTGTGCAGCAAAGTGATTCAGTTATACATATACATGTATCTATTCTTTTTCAAATTCTTTCCCCAATTAAGTTATTACAGAATACTGAGCAGAGTTCCCTGTGCTATACAGTAGGTCCTTGCTGGTTATCTATGTTACATATAGCAGCGTGTACATTAGGTTTTGAATGACTTTAATAATCAACTTTCACTTAAATCTCCACACAGGTATGTACATTTGTGGTGGCAACCTCTCCTCCCAGCGACCTAATACACATGGATATTTATTGAACACACTTATTCCTCATTTAACCTTGGACTTAATGTCAGTCCTCCATTATTTCTATTAATAGGCACACAGTTAGATCCATTTGGTGACGTATGTCACACTGTGTTACAAGTGCATTAAGTGTAATGTGGCAGAATGAGGGCAATCTGTCTCCGTGTGCTTCCTGTCATCACTTCCCCCTAATTCAAACCTCATCACCTCTCCTCTAGATCACTGGCCTCCTCAGGAGTTTTCCAACATGTGTTTCATCAGATTAAAACTGATCCACATTGCCGAAAATTAAGTACTTATTCCTTATTCTGGCACTCAAAGCCTTCCAAATATGTCCCCCCAAATACCTTTCCAGTATTCTTTCTCAGAAACCCCCTAGAGATCACCTATACTCTAGTTAAACAAATCACCTGGCTTTTCCTAGGACACGCTCTGCCTCATTTTCTTGCCTACGCTATTTGCTCCACTTGAAAACCTCTACACCCATCTCCTGTTAAAATCTGACCAATACTTTAAGGCAACTTACAGACTTGGGAAAAATAAAATGAAGCCACATCAATAATGATACTACTCATACAGAAAGTCACAGGAACTAATCTGGTGTGCCAGGCAAGACCACAACTTACAGACAGCTATAGAACTGGGAAGATAATGTCAGTGTGTTACAGCTGAAGTTTGCATGGTTCCTGCCATAAGAATTTTGGAAAAGTTCCTCACCCCTGGGACTTTACTGTACTGAACAAGTAGACGGTACCCAAAAATCTGTCAACTATGACAATAACTGGCTGTCTTTTATGTACAGTTCTCATCACATAAGCCCAACCTAGATGGTGCCAAAACAATCCATCATTTTGTTTTATTTGGTATTTTAATGCAAAACAGGTCTCCCAAAAATCTATCCAAAAGTTGTATTTTCCAGACCTTTGACAAAGAAACTTCTTGGTTGTTTTGTTTTGTTTTTATTTCTTCTGAAACCTTGGTAAAGCAATTGCAAGCACATATTATCTTGCATTTTTTATCTTCAAAGAGGCTTTAAAATTTTTTTTAACTTCTTAGCTTTATAAAGTTTGAGCAAAGGATCCATAGGCAAGTAAAGGTGAACTTAGATCAGATTTTCAACCACCTATTACTCGAAGAGAAATTGCCATCTACTGCCCAAGACAGATTTATTCCAAAAAGATTTCATTGGCTCCAACCATTTAAGAGTATGCTAACAATTGAAGAAAATGTTTGCAAATCACACATCTGATAAAGGGATAGTATACAGAACATGTTTTTTTAAAAAAAAAAACCTCTTAAAACTCAAAAATATAAGAAACAAACAAATAAATAATAAAAGTATGCTAGCACTGAGTGGTGAACTCAATGCATAAAGTACTACAAGCCCATAAAAGTAACCCTCAAACAAAGGCTACGTGACAAAAGTCCATCCTCTGATGTGAACTAACCAGGATCCGCAGAAGATGGTTGGAATTAGTGATCCACTGCTGAGCCACTCAACTGCTGAGACGGCACAGGGAGTCCTAGCAAGGACTACTATAATTTTTAAGCCTGTAAAATTTGCCAGCAATGACAGTATAACAATCACAGCCCTTCTCAGAAAAATAAATGAGCTTTTCTTTTCCTCTCATGGTAGCTTTTATATTACATACATACATACATATATTACATACAAAATATTACACTGATTCACAAGATGACTTCCCCAAGGCAACCCAACCTACAATGTGCTTTGGAGATAATTTGCCACCAACAAAGGGATCTCACGCTGCATCATCAAGGAAAGGCCCCCCTAATATGAAATCAATTACCCAGTGCGTCCTGAGGGCCTATTATGTGTGATGCCTTACAAAGAAGATTAAGACAAGACAGGCAAAGAGGTCAACCTTTACTCAGCAAGTGGTACTAGGTATTCAGCCTAAAGTGCTTTCATAGCTACATCACTCAATCCCCATGAAACCCTGGAGTTAGGTATTATTACTCATATTTTTACAGGTTAAAGAATTGAGGCTCAGAGTAATTAAACAACTCTCCCAGGTCACAGATACATAAATTGTGGTCAAAAGTATCCACAGTTTGAACCCAGGCCTCTCTTCCTTAAACCGCATGCCTCTTCCAGTGCACACCTGCTTTCCTGAAGTACAGCTCTTGCCCTCAAGGAATTTACCTTCTGGTAAATCTGAAACCTTTGAGACTCACAACATGTAAAGCGTGTTGTAATGAAACAGTTTGGTGGTCAAATGATATAAGCAGAGGAGTACCTTAAATATAAAAGGGGGAGAAAATAAAGAAATTTAGTGGTGTTTTGCTGACACTGTGGGTGACAGAAATGGTCTTCTCAAACTCGCTCTAATTAAAATAGAATGTCTACTTGACAAGTATTTCTATTTAGTGGAGAAAACTGATTCCAGAGAATAGCAGAGCTGGAAGAAAATATACTTTTAAAACCATCCAACAAAACTTCAACTATATTTACTATATTTCTAAGTCAGATTCTCAAACAGGAATGCATTGGTCAGCTGACCCAAACATCCAATTCATCAAGAAGTTAGATATTGCATCATAAATTCATAAACTGACCTTTTAAAAAGTAACACCTAGTCTCAAAAATTATATAAGTAAGACTTGGGCTTCCCTGGTGGCGCAGTGGTTGAGAGTCCGCCTGCCGATGCAGGGGACACGGGTTCGTGCCCCGGTCCGGGAGGATCCCACATGCCGCGGAGCGGCTAGGCCCGTGAGCCATGGCCGCTGAGCCTGCGCGTCCGGAGCCTGTGCTCCGCAACGGGAGAGGCCACAACAGAGAGAGGCCCGCGTACCGCAAAAAAAAAAAAAAAAAAAAAATTATATAAGTAAGACTCATATGCCCCTGCCCTATTATCTCTGGAAAAAATAATAAAATCAAATATCCAAATCTGCTCAGTAGTGACCCCCACCAAGGCTCAGGAGTCTAAGCTCCACCAGAGAATACCAGCCTCAATTTTCTTGCTTCCTTCAGCACTGTCAAGGTACTCCGTGGAATCTAAATCTTCTCCTAGTTGCAGGGAAACATTCATGCACAAAGGAACAAAATCATCTCCCAATTAACATTCTAAGAACCTTAAGGAATGGGTATGCCATACAACACTCTCAGTGAGGGAACAGACACTTAGAAGATCATATATAGGGTTGTGGTTTAAATCAGGATATTATAATTTTCTTTTCCAGTAGAGTGCATTTCCTCACCCATTTGTAACAATTTTTACTTGACTGTACTCCCTCTTAATTTCACACTCATAAGAGCTTGGATCCAAGGATGGCTGCTGAACATAGCTTTAAATTAGAGAGGTTGAACAGTATGAAATAGCCAATAACCATTTTTACATACAAAAAAAAAAAAAAGCAGTATCATATGTACAAACTAATAGAATGAAAAATCCCAAGGGTTTCCGGTGTGCTAAAGTGTCTTTAAGTAGAATCTTTTCTTTCTCTGGAGGATTTCAATGTTTCCCTGAAAGGCATCTCTAGGTTTCTTCCAACCCTCATAGCTATATGTCAAAAGTCAATCCTCTAACTGCCTTGGGAAGTTTTGTTTCAGAGAAATTATACAGCAGAAAAATCCAGGCTTCTTTCAGAGGATAATTCCGAAACCATAGGAAATAATCCGATAAAAATATAGGACCTTTTAACTTGTGAAGGCAATAGAAATGCTTTCCAAAGTGTAAACAGTTTAAGACTCTATAATACCTGGTTCTTCCACCTCAGCAAAGGAGTTTGTTCCATCTCTGCTGAAGAAAATCTCCATCAAGACATTACAGGTGATTTAGCTTGCAAACTAGTTTAGTCCTGTATGAGCTCCACCAAATTGTATTTATGGATTTTCATAAAGTGAGAGCAACAAAGACGCTTCACCTAGGTCCCCAGGCTGGGCTGGCACAGGGGCCAATGAAAGCAAATGCCTTATTTTAAGATCCCTACATTCACAGCTGTGCTGCTCTCCACCTCTCCCAGCCCCACCTCGCTGGGAAGTGTAAATGGAAGGATTTGGTTTTATCCCCCAGGAGGCCCAGTACAGAAACACAGCATGAAAATAAAGCATACAAGATAATATGCTTATTCTCTGGGGGGGTAAATGTTTACACTACACTTGCTCCTTGCAGATCCTGCACTTTCTCTTACCTGCCCTCCTCAGGCCAGCATCCAACAGTGCTGCCTAAGAAGGTCACCTAGGCCTTCTCTTGCAACAGCACAGAAATAACTCATCTTGACAAGGATACGGATGTGAGGATGCAGGCGTAGGTAGACATAAGAACACGTGTGCATAATCCTTTTTCTCTAGGCTATGCCTGTTCCGGCCAGGATTGCGAAGGCTTGGTTACTATTTATAGAAGAGGCAACAGCAAAGAGGGTAAGAGGTCTGGCTCTCCCCAAAGGAAGCAATGATCATCAGTGACTGCTAAGATCACAAAAGAGAGACAACACTTACTAGGCACATCTTCTGAATTATTCTTGCTGAAAAAATATAATATCTAACCTGAGTGAGGTCAACCTCTAAATCTAACTACCAGTTCACAGAAAATGGAGAGGGACAGAGGAACAAAAAGTAAAGCCACAGGTCCGACGTAAGCAGGAGGGTAGATGTGATGGTGGCAGCACAGGCAGTGCTCTTTAACCACTAGACAAACTAGATGCCCAGCACGTGGATCCTTCTACGGTGTCTTGCCGTGCGGGCATTCCTTCACTGTGTCTAGAGGGATCCCACACTTGGGCAGATTTTATTTTATTTTTTTTAACATCTTTATTGGAGTATAATTGCTTTACAATGGTGTGTTAGTTTCTGCTTTATAACAAAGTGAATCAGCTATACATATACATATATCCCCATATCTCCTCCCTCTTGCGTCTCCCTCCCTCCCACCCTCCCTATCCCACCCCTCTAGGTGGTCACAAAGCACCGAGCTGATCTCCCTGTGCTATGTGGCTGCTTCCCACTAGCTATCTATTTTATGTTTGGTAGTGTATATATGTCCATGCCACTCTCTCACTTCGTCCCAGCTTATCCTTCCCCCTCCCCGTGTCCTCAAGTCCATTCTCTACGTCTGCGTCTTTACTCCTGTCCTGCCCCTAGGTTCTTCAGAACCTTTTTTTTTTTCAGAATCCATATATCTGTGTTAGCATACAATATTTGTTTTTCTCTTTCTGACTTACTTCACTCTGTAGGACAGTCTCTGGGTCCATCCACCTCACTACAAATAACTCAATTTCGTTTCTTTTTATGGCTGAGTAATATTCCATTGTACATGTGTGTTGGGCAGATTTCTGCCTCTCATTGAGCAAACGCCTACCTCTTTTTGTGTTGAGAGTGCTATAGTCCACGTGGTTAGACTGTCAACTACTCTGCCCGGATTCTCTTCCCTCCAGGGTTCTAGGTTGGAGTCACCAACAGAGACTTCGGACAAGACCTGAGAGGCACAAGTGAAGTCTTCAGTAGGACGTGGTGACAGAGGAACAAGTCCCAGGGGTCCTCGTCCCCTCTTCTTCACATGTAGCTCTTTTTCCCAGTTGTGAGCTCTGCCGACCACCAGTGTCCCACTACCAATCACGTGGTCACAGACCCTCTGCAGCTACCCGGAAGCAGCAGCCTCCCGAGGAAGCTTTCCACCAGTTCCCCCTTCACAGTCCCACTTCAGCAGCCACATGGCCTGTCTTCTCAGATCTCCCCACAGCTCTGACTTGCCCCCTAGGCCAGTACTCCGCCCATTTCTTAAGGAAGTGACTCCTCTGACCTTCCAACTCCCCTTTCTGGACCTCCCCTTCCCCTGACCTTCCCACAATGTGTAAGGTTTAATTCCTATAATAAATACCTCAGCCCACACTCAGAGGGCACTGTTTCCCCGGGGAACCCTGTATGACACACATCTATCAACTCCAGGAGCTGGATCGGCTTCCCAGAGCCTCCCAAGATAGACAGTTCTAATCTTGCTTCAGGAGAGCCTGTGAGGCCTGGAGGGTGCCGGTGATTTCTCACCATCGACCTCACTGCTGCCGGTGATCACACCCAGCACCTCAGCGTTTCTGCTGGGACGCGGTTTCACCCCTCTTACATCAGGTCACTCTCTCTCCGAAGACCACCCATGGCATTTAATCGGTTTCTTTTGTTTAATTGGAGCTCATTTACTCTAGCTTTTAGAATCATTTTTCCAAGTGCTTTATTCCACACATTCAGTGTTTCTTCTAAATAGTCACATTTGACCAGTATGTGTTTACATCTTTATCTAATCCATTGATCCATGGGAAAGGGCCAAGGACAAATTGCTACTGTTACAGACTCCTCTCAAGGAGTCTCTTTTGGATATGACTGTCATGTCCAGGTTTCCACGGAACCCCAGGTAAATCAACAGGAGACTTGGTCAAATTAGGTAGTGTAAAAGTTAAACAAATAAAGAGATATACCACCAGTGGCTTTAAATCTGGAAAAAAAGTGCATCACTGAAAATAGGAAGAGACAATAGGGCAGGTGTTTTCACACTGTATGCAAGATATCCAAGATGATACATTTAATTTTAGATGCCTTAGGTTGGAGGTCTGTGGAGAAATACCTGAACTCAAATGGACACTTACATAGGAGTGATACTGTATTTGAATACACAAGGGTAGATTCATTCTTTAAAAGGTAATAAATAGGTAAAGACAGAAAAAAGGGGGAGGCCAAAAATAGTACATTAGTAATGTCTGTGTCATATGCACATATGATCTCCTGAAAGTTAGTAGCTGCTCCTAGCACATTACCATTTACATATGTAAATATGTAGATACATGTAAAGTTAATTTACATACTTATACCAATTTGGATCTCCAGGACTAGGAACCACATGGAGAGTTAAGAAACCACATGATTCTCCTATTATCACCTCCTTCAGCCCAGTATTGTTGAACAAGGAAGATTCTCTTAACTTATATATACATGATGACCAGGAGAGTGACCCAAATTGTAGAACACATTTTATCTAAGTTTGCCCCTTTGCTGGAATGGGACTATTTCCCCCCATTTAAATATCTTTAGACTTTGATCCACATATGGACAGAACTGTGAGACTGCCCATCACTCGGGGACTGGTTGAATAAACTCTGCAGCTCTCAAGGGGATGAGAAGCGTCTCTATATCTGCTAAGTAGTGACTGTCAAGATACATGGCATAAAAATGTGAAAAGCCAAGGTAGAGGAAAATATGTATCTCAAGCTAACATTTATCTAAGAAAGTGGAGATGGAGGAGATACCTGTCAACTACAAATTGGCACCTGCCATCTACCTCTACAGGGATTAAATCACGTGCTGCTGTGGCTGCTGACTTTCAACACCCCCTGAAAGGAGTTCAGGGTGGAGAGCAGAAATGAGACACTCTGTGCTCCAGAAAAACTGGCAGAACAGGTCTTCAGATAGATATTTTCAGGAGCCAATTTTATGAGCCCAATTCTTGTATACTCATATCTAGAAAAGCACTAAAATCCTTCATGGTGACGTCTGCTCCCCGTGACTAGCAGTAACCTTCATGACACTAGCAGAAACCTCTGCAAAAAATATGTGCTTGATTGCACGCACTCTCCATTCACCAAAATCACCTTCCCCCCCGCCTCTTTGGAGCAGTTTCTCTGAGCTATCTGAGATGCTGTCTCCCAGGCTGTAGTCCTCATTTTGCCCCAAATAAAACTTAATTCACAACTCTCACATTGTGCATTTTTTTTAAGTTGGCAACCAATAGCTACACATACTTGCTCCTATTAAAAAAAAAAAGAATGATAAACAATGAAATTTTAAAAATTACTTACCGGTGGATGGGGAGACAAAAATGGAAGCCAGACTTCTCTGAATAGATCTTGTTTTACACGACTTCAAAACAAAATTAAGTGAAATTTAACATAACTACACTACAACTCTAAAGCACAATGAAACAAATAAATTTAACCACCAAGCACATTTCTAGATTGTACAGAGAACAATTCATTTCAAGTGACTTTAAAAGACAATAATTTGACTGTACATCCCTAGTGGTATATACTCTAAAGATGAATTACACAATAAATTCAAACTGGTTTTGATAATCATATTTTAATACTATTTTATATTTTTATTCTGAAATATTAATTATATATAGTTATATATAAATTTATAAAGAAAGAGAAAACAAATAATTAATTATTGGTAACAACTCAATAAATTGAGTTACACAATAAATTCAAACTGGTTTTGATAATCATATTTTAATACTATTTTATATTTTTATTCTGAAATATTAATTATATATATAGTTATATATAAATTTATAAAGAAAGAGAAAACAAATAATTAATTATTGGTAACAACTCACTATTTAGTTTCTCTTTATAAAGAAAGAAAAGGAAGAAAGGTGCAAGGGGGAGAGAGGAAGGAAGCAAGGAAGGAAGGAAGGAAGGGAAGGAGGGAGGAAAGAAGGAAGGAAAGGAAACAATGACCACCCTAGTAGCAATAAGCACCCCCCATACCCAGGCTGTGGTCTCTAAATAATACTGTTTCCCATGAAGGAATGCCAGCTCCTTGGAAAAATGCTTAATTCCAGGGTTAGGGCAAGAAATACACAAGATAAGCCTAGAACATCTTGTCATATCAGAAAATAAGGGGGCTGCTGAATATGACTGAAGGACTCATAAACCAAACTTGAAGAGGCTCCCACTGACCCAAACGGGACAATTTGAGCATTGATAAGAAAAATCCATCAAAGAAGTACCAAATATGTTTACTACAACCATTAATATGCTTAAACATCCATAAGTTCAATATGCTACTTTAAACACATTAAGTGATCAACTTTGGCTGATGTGAAAAAACCAACTCACTGAAACTAGTAAAGAGAGAGAGAGAGAGAGAAATAGAGAGGGAGGCGTTTGTGAATCTAGCATCTATCTGGGCTTTCCTGTGCATACTATACATCAGGATAACCAAACTGTTGGTATTGGGAAAGTATTACAGTAAATAAATGAAGAAGAAATGAAAGAATATCACAGATCTAGAAAATCATCTTCCAAGCTGTTAATGTCACAAAAATAGAGACAATGTGCATCTTATGGAAGAGTGTGGGTTTTTTAAGCCATTATTTTTTTAGCAGTACTTACTAAAATATTTATGGATGATATGTTAGGATGTCTGTGTTTTCTTGAAAATAATCCAGGAAGGGGGCTGGGAGACCACTAAGGAGGCTGAGATACAGATAGAACAAAATTGGCCAATGGGGCTTCCCTGGTGGTGCAGTGGTTGAGAGTCCGCCTGCCGATGCAGGGGACACGGGTTCATAACCCAGTCCGGGAGGATCCCACATGCCGCGGAGTGGCTGGGCCCGTGAGCCATAGCCGCTGAGCCTGCGCATCCGGAGCCTGTGCTCCGCAACGGGAGAGGCCACAACAGTGAGAGGCCGGTGTACAGCAAAAAAAAAAAAAAAAAAAAAATTGGCCAATGGTTGTCACAGCTGGGAGATGGTAAATGGAAGTTCATTGCACTGTTCTCTCTATTTTTGCATATGTTTGAAATTTTCCATAATCAATTTTTTTTAACTGATGAGGCTCTGAAGCCAAACTGCCTGGGTTTGAATCCCAATTCAGCTACTTAATAGAGATGTAATCTTGGGAAAATTACAGCAAGTTGTGTAACTTCTCTGTAACTTGCCTTCCCCATCTGTAAAAAGGGATGATACAAATGGCCTGTTATGAGGATCAAATGATATAATACATATAAAGTATCTAGAATAATTCCTGATACACAGTAAACACTTAAATGTTAGCTATTATCATTTTTAGGATCCACAAAATTGGATGAAGTCTTGGCTTAGAGTTTCTGCGCTGTTAAGTGGTTAAGATTGGCTCATGAGAAATTGTTATTCCTTCCTCTTACTGAGGAGCAAAACAGGCATCCAACAATCCCCTTTCCTCCACACCACAGCTAAATAGACTACAAAGATTGACCAATCTTTCAGTCTTCACCATTCTGATACACTATCTGTTGCTCCCAAAGAAGGAGAGGCTTCAGGTCAATGCCGCCACCTGCTTCTCTCCACTCCCCAAGGGACTCCTCTTTCTCTCCCAGCGCCATGTCCAGGGCCAGCCCACAGTCTCTCGCTGAGACCTCTAGTGGTGGTGCAGTTTAGCAGAAAACCAGTAGACTGGAGTCAAAAGCCCTGGATCTTCATCTTGTCTCTGTCCCTGAAGAGCTGTGCAACCTTGGATATTGGCTTGATCTTCCCAGAATCTGGGCAACAAGATGTTGCCAACATTTTTGGAACTCTTGTCTTGAAACTCCCTTTGCAGACTATTAGAAAATTCTCGTGAGCCCCCTTCAATGACAGCAAACCTTCAGCCTCTGAGGGTAAAATCATAATCGTGCACAGCCAAGATGATGTGAATGAAGTACGTAATAAAGCTGTCTTCGGTTTAAAACCTGATGTAACTATTAATAAGGGAGATCAAAGTTCCTTTTAGGAAGCATATACTGACTTCTAAAAACAGTCCTGAAGAAGAGTAGTGACCAAATTCCCAGATTAAACATAAATGGCTTCTTCAGAAGATGTCTGCCTTACAAAACTTTCCTTGCGTTATATTTGCTAATTTTTCTTTAAGCCAACTTTGTTACTTCTAAATCTCATCTTAAAAAGAATCATAGTCATGCCACCTACAAAGTACTTGAGTGTGTGGGCTTTGTCCTTTGTATAGATGTATTCACGTAGGTAAATTTACAAGTCAAAAAAATCATAAAATCATTCCTATTTCAATTTAACAGCTTAAAGAAATTCAGTACCAGTGGGAGCTTGATTGATTGTGTTTCATTCTCTGTAAAATGGGGCTCAAAGTAATATGCCTACCTCATAGGGTTGTTTTAAGGATTAAGTGAGTAAATTATACCAAAAGTATTTAGACAAACTAGCTTATAATAAAAGCCATATACGTGTTAGTTACTATTACCCTTATTAATGTTTCACTGTTTCCAGTTCTCAGAAATGAAATGTCTCTCATTCAGTTTCATTTTTCATTCATCCTGTTTATGGCAAATGTATTGATAGATTCATACCTGAGTGCACACACATTTCTGAGGATTTGAAAGGCTCTTAAAATTTCTTCCTATATTTAGGCAGGCATTCTTATCTTGATAGATAAGCTTATATGCAAATACATGGGTTTCTACATAAGGGCTCCAACACAGACACTGATTATGGGATGACTACATACTTCTGGTTTTCAGAAAATACCTATACATACCTATCAATCAGCAAATATTTACACATGCCAACTCTACCCAAGTTAATGTGGTAGGAAGTATGGAAATACAAGGGAGAAAAAGGCACAAGCCTATTCCTGGGGAGGAGAGTATCCCAGTTGAAGAAGGAGAAACATTTGCATGTGATTCTGGTGCACCAGTTATGGTTACAGGTCACCTGTGAGTGCTAAGTGACTGGGGCAAAGGTAATGATGTTCTTCCACCTGCAGTGGAAGAACAGGGGTGCGGAAAAGGCAGAGAAGGCTCTAGCGACCAGGATAGTTCAAAATCCTTTCGGAGAAGATGGACCTGAGCCGAGGCTTTAGCGATGAGTAAGATTCAGAAAAGGGAAAAGGAGGGAGAAGGGCATGAACAAAGGGAAGGAGAGGTTCTGAGTGGACACTGGGACGACCACACAGATTCAAGCAGGCAGCTGGGGTAAAGAAATTGTGGCAGAGAGAGTTAGCACAGGTATCCAGACTCTTTGACACCAGCCTAAAGAATTTCAACTTTATAAGTCAGAAAGTGAAAAACAAATACCGTATGCTAACACATATATATGGAATCGAAAAAAAAAAATGGTTCTGAAGAACCTAGGGGCAGGACAGGAATAAAGACACAGAGGTAGAGAATGGACTTGAGGACACGGGAAGGGGGAAGGGTAAGCTGGGACGAAGTGAGAGAGTGGCATGGACATATATACACTACCAAGTGTAAAATAGATAGCTAGTGGGAAGCAGCCGCATAGCACAGGGAGATCAGCTTGGTGCTTTGTGACCACCTAGAGGGGTGGGATAGGGAGGGTAAGAGGGAGACACAAGAGGGAGGAGATATGGGGATATATGTATATGTATAGCTGATTCTCTTTGTTATACAGCAGAAACTAACACACTGTTGTAAAGCAATTATACTCCAATAAAGATGTTAAAAAAACTAAAAAGAATTTCAACTTTACCTCATGAGTGATACAAAGGTTATAAAGGTTTTGAACAAAGCTTTGACATGAGTCAAGTAGTACTTTAAGAAAATTTCTAGATTTGGGTCCAAAGAGCCTTCTATGGCTGAACTATTTGCAGATATGGGCATTTGTGATTCCTTTCTCTCCCATTTTCAAGAATTCTGTGGCCCATTTGCCTGTGTTTACAACACTGTCGATTCATATAATCCCTCAGAGTTGAGTTCCCCTTTCCAAAACAGGACAAGACTGAGGTAGCAAGCATGTGATTTGCCAAAAACTAAATCCATCTCATACTCAGACTGCATGGCCACGTGATCCTTCTAAATTGGGTACTGACAACTCCTCAGGCTCTGAAACTGTTAGAAGAGAGACACATGCATTCAAATGCTGTCTCTCTTCCCTTAGTAGATTGTTATGGAAATAGAGAAGCATTGCTTTTTTCTTTTTTCCTGATAGTAAAAATATTTTCTTGTTTTTCCTGAATATATAAATAATACATGCTTACTGTCAAAAATTAAAATACATCAAAGAATAAGGAAGAAATCACCTGGAGTCCCAATCCTTCTGAGACAACCATCATTAATATTTAGAGATTCACTTTTTAAGCACCTCAACGTGTACAAATACCTAAACCCACATATTTTGTAATTTAATCATGGTTTTCAGTAACGTGCTGGTAACGTAAATGCCTTACTATTTAGTCATTTTGTTGCCTTTCAGCTTTCCCTTCTTCTCTTTCCCACCCCTCAGTCCTGCCCTTCCTATACCCAGCTTTATATACTTAGTATGTATCTTCCATAATTTATGCTCTTACAAACATACTACATATACATATATAGGATTTTTACATTTCATTGTTAAGTTTATAAAAGTAGCAGCCATCAGATACATTTCCCTGCACATATTTTGCCCACTAAACAGTGCATTATGAAAATTCCTCTGTTAAGTGATATTTAATTCATTCTTTTTAATATGTCATGAGATAATAATATTTATTGAGTACTCACTATGTGCCAGGGACTGTTTCCATATTATGTTGCCACTTTTACTTAATTCTCACAAAAACCTTCTGAGATTGGTATCACTGTTGTCCTCATGTTATGGCTGAGAAAACAGAGACATAGAAGCTTAGCACCATTCCCGAGGCCATTCATCATACATGTAAGAGGAATATAGGGATTAAAGCCCAGGCAGCCTGACACAAGAGCCGCGCTGTTCACCCCTATACCACACGGCTGAGCCAGGCACGGTGGATCTCCCAGCCAGCCCATCACTAATGGGCATTCTCTTGATTCCAGTTTTTTGCCACTACAATAATACTTCAATAAATATCCTGATCTATGGGTGTTTTATTTCTTTTATCCAACAAATATTTATTGAGGAGCTACTCTGTGCTAGCAACTATTCCAGACGCTAGAGTTCCAGTGGTAAGGGAAACAGGTGCAGTACTAGTTTTCATAGAGCTCACATTCTTGCAGGAGAAGAGAATAAGTGAATGAATGAACAAACAAGTGAACAAATGAACAAGAAAAATAGGAGATGGTGCCATTGAGTCATATGTAGAGAATTAAAATAGGGTAATGTGATAGAGAGCCACTTGGCGATAACTACAGATATTTCTTATATGACACAGATCCCCAAATGGGAGATTGCTGGGTTGAAAGATATGTTTTTTTTTAACTTTAATAATTACTGCTACTTTGCTTCCTAAAAGGCTTATTTCCAATAAATCTCATTTCTAACAACAGAAATACAGATTTAAAAAATAAACTTTTCTTGTCTTCCTTTTTGACTCACTAAGGAAAGTTTTTAAAGATTTTTCTTTCTCTGCTAACTATGCTGACCTATTTCAAATTCAACATATATAAATGTACATCAGCTACAAGGTAAACATCAAAAATTAACTTTATATTACTTTACGTACTTTTTAAAGCTTGTGTACTTTTTTTTCACATCTTTATTGGAGTCTAATTGCTTTACAATGTTGTGTTAGTTCCTGCTGTACAACAAAAGTGAATCAGCCATATGTATACATATGTCCCCATATCCCGTCCCTCTTGAGACTCCCTCCTACCCTTCCTATCCCATCCCCCCAGGTCATCACAAAGCTGTGTACTTTTATATCATTTTGTGTATACTTCGTGTACGTGTGCATGGCTATTCCTATGAAATCAAGAATATGGGTCTCAAAGAACACTCTCAAAGGAAACACATGGATTTGTCAGTGAGCTGGGGGTGGAAAACTGTCTTGCTCCTATTCTTAATACAGATAGTGAAAGCAAACATTTTTAAAAGCTAGTTGAACACAACTGGGCTTTACAAAATAGCAAGGAAGCAAGTCTTGTAGATTGAAAAGAGAATCCCATAAAAAAAATCTTGATAAACATTAAAAAGCAACCTTGAGGGGCTGAGGTATTTCAGGAGCAGCAATCAAAAGAATACCACTGAATCTGCCATCCATAGCCTAGGGAGCTAGACTTTCCCACCACATCCCTTTCCTTATTTATAGGCCTGTCTGGTTATCACAAGTTCTCAGGGACTGTCATTATTTAAAGGACTTATAAATATGCAACAGGTATTTCATGGGAGAAAATGCAACTGAATAACTTCCAATCACCCTGAGATGCAGGAAGGAGGAGAGCCTGTCCTACTGGCTCTCACCAGTTCCATGACCCTTCAGCCATGCCAGGGAAAAGTCAACAGCACTCGGATACCTCCTTTCTGCAAAATGCCCTGTCAGATCAGAGTGAGGGCATGGCAGTTTCCATACCTAAACCCAGCCCCTCCATTTTAAAGGGCTACACGCTCTTATTTGTGCAGGAAAGCAGGGTTTTAATTTAACCGTGTTCCGTAAGCAAAAGAAGTGGAAAGAATTCTACGCCTAATCGTTGTGGGGTTTTTTTTCCTCCCTTGAAATTTGATCATATTCCTAACTTTAGTCATACTGCCTGGTTTCCTTTCCTTAATGGAGTGAAATTTATGTCTGTGATTAGAGAATTGGCTTGGGAAAACCATTTGAGTTTTTAAAGTTACATGTTTTAACAATAATAGATATGGGAACCCTGGAAGAAAACCAGTATGTTTTGGATGTTAATTCAGACATCATAATGACTTGCTATTTCAATCCACAGTTAGTAGGTAATGGTGGTATTAGACATATTCAAAGGGGGAAAAAATTGAGTTGAAAGTTTTCAGAAGGATAGCATAGTGATAAATTTAAAATTATAGCCTAGATGTATAGCTTTTGGGCTAAAATGTCTGGAATTATTTTGAAAATAAAGAATAAGGCGACATGCATTAAAAGAGTAGCTTTTCGGGAAGTGCATTTACTACAAGCATGACATGAATTCTAACTTTCATAGACACAGGAAAAAAGAAATCAGATGTTCTTTGCTTTATGCAATAGATACGTTCCTTAATTCAACCGTATTTTTCAATGTATCAGGGAAACTCACTAGAAATGAAACGATGTGGTCAGACCTTTAGGGGAAGAGGAGCAAGGCCACGAAATGCCTTTTGCCCAACACAAACAGGCTAAATACCTCCTGGCTGGAGGCTGCTGGGGGTGTCTAGGAGCTCTGTCCTCAGAGCTGCACAAATCTGCATGTAAATATCTCTACCTTCTTGCTGTGTGACTTACTGAGCCTCATCTACAAAATGGGGTGTTAGCAGTACCTCAACTTCAGAGGACATTATGAGAATTAAATGAGATAATGTACTAATGTACGTAAAACAGAGAAGACATTAATTACATTTCAGTTCCTTCTTCCTTCCCACCCAGTTTTTATGTTGGCTCTGCGATACTTGAGTTGGAAGAAAGGACTCCCAATGGAAAAAAAAGAGGTGGATGTAGGGGTGAAAAGGAAGAGCTGCCTGGGAGCGGCCTGTACTTCACTTGGAAAAACAATCTCAATTAAAGAACCAAAGAAACACCACCCGTATCTGAAGCAAAACCTGTGGACAACCCTCTCTTGTAGCACAGAATGCTTTTTCTATATGAATAATTGCCTCCTAATGCTTTTTTTGGTTTTTTGTTTTTTGTATTTTTTTTTTGCGGTACGTGGGCCTCTCACTGTTGTGGCCTCTCCCGTTGCGGAGCACAGGCTCCGGATGCGCAGGCTCAGCGGCCATGGCTCACGGGCCCAGCCACTCCGCGGCATGTGGGATCCTCCCGGACCGGGGCATGAACCCGTGTCCCCTGCATTGGCAGGCGGACTCTCAACCACTGCGCCACCAGGGAAGCCCGCCTCTTAATGCTTTTAATTTCTAAGTCTTTCTAATCAAGGCGTACTTAGTCATTTACATAGCTGAGATATTATAAATATATAATTTATGTCACCCACTTCAATACTGTTCATTTAAATGCTACGGGCCTAGGATACTGTTTGTCCCCAAACAAGTATTAAAATAGTTATTAATTCTAACAGCATGATAGCCAAAAAAAAATTTCCAAAATATCATAAGCATAGCAAAAATGAAAAGCCAAATCTATGCTCGCAAGCGGTTATTTAACATACAAATTCTAAATTCTTAAATATCACTAAAGCATATAGCATTCTCCATAACATGTAGGAAAGTACATTTGAGAAGTCTAAGCGACTCTTGAGGCTTCTTAAGAGGTTAATGACGTTAAAAATACAGGATTAAAAATTGTATAGAAGTATTTTCTGGCTAAGAACTTTCATTTTCGTAGACCCTCACTTGCCATTTCCATCAGTCTCTCAGGCGACTTTGGGTGAAGGTCCATTTTTCACAAGGAACCAAATGTTGATCACTTGACAAGAGTTGCGGGCTGCATCAGTCGGGACGCGTGAAGAACCACAGAATCACCCTGAGGTGCTGGGCACTTTATTCGCTGCAGAAGCCACTTGTTCCCACACACGGGATGAAATGTCAGCGCTTTGGGCCTGATGGAGATTATACACCATCATGGGCTTTTAGGATACCTCGTGAGTAGGTGGAACTGCCAATATTATCTCCCTAAATGCCAAAGGCCAGCACTACAGATAGAGGAATCAGGATGCAATTAATCACATCTAGCACAGACAGGAACTGAGAGCAAGTAAGACATGTTTTAAATCAACTTTAAACCTAGTGTCTTTTGCAGACATCTCTCTTTTTTTGAACGCGGATGGGTAATAGTCAGATATCTGTGGGCCATCCATGTCCTGCCTTAAAGAGACCGGTCTGATGATAAAGCGGTCTTGACTTCATTCAACAATCTAAATTAGCCAATCTCCTTACATGGTGTGAGAAGTCATTTGGCAAGGAGAATTTTCAAGTTCATTTCTTTCTTTGTTCTCCATGTCCCTGAGATCTACCTACAGAGCCTGGTTTTCTAGACAATTTGCCACAAGTTGTTTCTTTGTTTTTGTTTTGGTTTTTTAATTATAATTAAGGACTACTGAAACATTTGAGACTCTTTTTATTCCACATTGTAAAAACAAATAATCATTCACGTAAGTTACAAAATCACTTCAGTAAAGAGGGGGAAAATTATACAAGCTCGTGATTTGCGTAACCCAAGTCCACACAACTAGACTGTCTCCCATCTTCTTTTAAACTTTTAACTAGTTCTTTTGGCATCATATTTAGATGGTTTTACATAGCACCAATCCTCTAATTAAAATATTTAAATAAGATTTCATGCTAACATGGCTTTATCCTAACATTTCTTAAACGAATACAGAAAAAAATCCATTAGAGTCAATTCTCGGCTCCCCATTTCCACCAACATCCACTCCCTCACCACTGCCAGCCCCAAACTGCTTTATTGCAGTGGAATTATGTTATAATGTTAAATTGCTATAATTCAAGTTTCCAGACTAGAGGAAAAGCAGCCGTAGAGGTAGTCGTTCTCAGGCGAATTAGCAAGTGAAAAGAAGTGTGTTGTAGGAAAACTCAGGGAGCTGGGGAAGGAACTCCCACAGGCTGTTTCCAGGCCCTTTTACCCACCTCTCACCCCCATCCCTCTGTGTCTTCCTGGGGTTTTGTTGTTGTGGATTTAAGCATGTTTGAAGTAGTGGGAGGACAATTGAAAGGTGATGGCCACTTGGTGCTGGGGCTAAAGAACCTTGAAGAGTTCAACTCAGGCTCCCACTACTGCCCACTCCGTCTCTCTCCTCAGCTCCTAACGCCCTCCATGCTCAGCTGGGTCCTTTCCAAGTAAAGAGTGGCTGAAGCAGGGACCAGAGAAAACATTTCTGGAAGATAATTCCTTGCTGTAGAAAATGAGCTGTAATCAAATCAATAAAGCATCATTCCTATGAGCCTCTACCTGACATAGAAATTACATTGTTCTACCGAACACTCCTTTGAAATGAGATGCCACCGCTCCCCACACCCCTTCATTGAATAAAGATTCATTCAGAATTATTACGTGTCAGGTCCTCTGCCAGACACAGGGGGGAGACACAAAGATGAAATGACAAAATGATGAGCCCTGCCCTCAACGTGCTGGGAAGGGGGTGGTGGAGGGAAGGAGTATAAACTCTAACTTCTCTTTGTAGCTCTTTTTCCCCTTTAATCAAGCCCACATGTTTAACGCAGGGGAACTGAATGTGGTGAGGAGGGAAGGATTATAAAAATGTTCACTTTCATCCTACAGATATGAGAAAATAAGAACATATTGCCATTACTCGACAACTTTATGGCTCCGAATAACGCCAGCACACAGTAAATCAAGGCAGCCCTGCATGGGCTTCACCGAACGGGCGCCTCACGTTTGCTCGGGGAGGGAGCCCCGGTGATGCCAGCCCAGTGCCCGGCTGCCCAGGGCCCCAGACGGGAGGAGAAAGGGCCGAGGATGACAGGAGCCCCATCTGCTCTCAGAGCCAACAAAAAGCCCACCAACCCCCAGGCCCTCCACAAACCTTCCTTCTCTTCTTAAGAAATGACAGAAATCAGGAAATATTACTTCAGCTTGCATGCTTCTGTCCTGGCCTATCAAACCCACAGAGAAGTCCCAGCAAATTACTGGAAACTGCACTTTGAACTTAGCCCCTGGCAAGAAGCCCAGTCAAACACAAATGTAAAAAGTTCCTCTCCTCCGAGGGGCCCCTGCGCCAGGGTGTCCCTATAGACACTCGGAGAGCTGATTGCAACAGGTTGGAATGAGGCCCTGAGTCAGGAAAACAAGCCCTGACCAGTATGATTTCCTACTGCCTGTGTTGTTTCTCAAAAAAGTTTTTTTTGGCTTGCTCTCCCTCGTTTTGTTGGACTGGGTTACAGGCTCGGGTCCCATCGAGGAAAAGACTGGCACCATCTTCACAAAAATGCTGGATCGTGTTTGGTTCCCAAACTGCTCCATCAGCCCCGCTGGTAAGTCGGGTAATGTCAGGGGACAGCAGGGGTCGGGGGACCGGTCAGGCCAGTTGCTAAGCAAATTCTCTGAGCTCCTAGGGCCTCCAGAAGTAATTAGCTGGTAAACCCTGAGGATATTTCCACCTCCCACAGGGAGACAATCTTCCTCTGACCACTAGACTTCACTCCACGGTGTTAAAAGACACCAACAACAGGGGCTGTCAGAGCACAAGCACCTTCTGTGGTGCCAGGTCCCCTGGCTGCTTCTCCTTCTTCAGAGGAAACGACTAAAACATTGGCCTCTTTCTAGCTCTGTTCTATTTCTAAGAAAACTCAATTTGCACACACAAATAAACTGACTCATTATAAAACTAAGAGGTCAAAGAGAGACAGATAACACTGAAGGTTAGACAGCTGGAGAAACAAGACTCTATTCCAGCTGCAGTGGGAGCTCCTTGGAGGAAGCGGTAAATCCCCGGGGGAGCCATCAGCGACCTGCGAAGTGGAGAGGCTGCCCTCCTCCTCCACTTTCTGTCAGATCAAACATTCCTTTCCCCGGTACTGAAGCGGATGCAAATCACGGCCAGGTCGGCCAGCAGTGACCTAACTCTCCTAATGCGCACTTGTTCTAACTGCTTTCTCATAATGGGGCTTTTCCCTATGATACTCGCATTGTTCCCTGTGTTCTCTCTACGGATCTCGCAGGGATTGCTAGAACTGCTTGTTCCATCTCTAAGCCCACAGCTTCCCCCCTTCCCTGCCTCCCTGACCTCTGACTGACCCAGTTCTACAATAACCAACAGCCAATGAGCACCACACAATTCCCCCCCCCAAATGCTATTGGTAAAGTCTCCTTTATAGGGCACTCCTGGCTGGCCCTGGCATATTCCAGGGTGCTTCCCAGAGCTTTGGCACTGTGATTGTTAAAGCCGAACGCTACCATTTGCTCCCCCTCTCCTACCTCCCAGTGGTTCTAGGAGAAGTAATTCAAGAAGAACAATACACCCAGACCCCATATAAAGTCTACCAAGATGGTGCGTTCAGGTGAATTGCCCTCTCATCCATGCATTCAATACGCATTTATAATGATTCGCCCTAACAAAGCCAATCTTACCATGTAGATCGCTCTCAGGCGCTGTGTCCTCATCTACAAAGTGACCTGGAAGAAAAGTACCTAACACTTCGGGAGGTTGTCCCAATAGATGGCCAGTGTGAGTGGTCACACTCAGCATAGGGGAGAGGCCCAGTGAATAGCTGGAAAGAGGAGATTTGACGCAGGATAAGAGGTCACACCGGGAAGGGAGCCTCTGGTGCCTCCCAGGAAAGTGAAGCCTGCCAGTGTATGAACCTCCCCCCATGAGAAAAGGGCAAGAACAAACAGCAGTGTCAGGAACTGAGTTTGGTGGATATCAGGCATTAGAGCAGCGTGCCTTGAACTCAGGTGTCACAAGAAGCCCCAGGAATGCTTGATCAACGGGCAGACTCCTCAGCCGTCCCCAGCTTACTCCCAGAGGTTCTGATCCACTTGTCTGGTCAGGCCCCAGGGGATTCTGATGCTGGACATTCATAAACCGCAGTTTGAAAGGCACTAACTTAGAGAATGAAAGGAAGAAGAGAATCAGGAAGGGTGAAAACAGAGAGGCGTGGAAGGCAGCAAGAGACAGTCTAGAAAATGGAAGAACCAAGATGGTGTAGCAGTAGTTCAGAATGTAAAAAGAAGACAGGGGCTTCCCTGGTGGCGCAGTGGTTGAGAATCTGCCTGCCGATGCAGGGGACACAGGTTCGTGCCCGGGTCTGGGAGGATCCCACATGCCGCGGAGCAACTGGGCCCGTGAGCCACAACTACTGAGCCTGCGTGTCTGGCGCCTGTGCTCCGCAACCAGAGAGCCCACAACAGTGAGAGGCCCCCGCACCGCGATGAAGAGTGGCCCCCGCTCGCCGCAACTAGAGAAAGCCCTCGCACAGAAACGAAGACCCAACACAGCCAAAAATAATAAATAAACTAATTAATTTTTTAAAATCTTTGCATACAATGTGATTTAAATAAAAATAAAAAAATTAAATGAAGAGAGTTTGCCAAGAAGCTGGGGTGGGGGGGCGGTGGTGGGAGGGATAACGGGGTGGCCAAGGACTTCTTTTTTTTTTTAATTTATTTTTGGCTGCATTGATTCTTCGTTGCCACACACGGGCTTCCTCTAGTTGCCACAAGCCGGGGCTACTTTTTCTCGCATGCGTGGGCTTCTCATTCTGGTGGCTTTTCTTGTTGCACAGGCTCTAGGCATGTGGGCTTTGGTAGTTGTGGCACACGAGCTTCAGAGCACAGGCTCAGTAGTTATGGTGCATGGGCTTAGTTGCTCTGCGGCATGTGGGATCTTCCCGGACCAGGGATCAAACTCGTGTCCCCTGCATTGGCAGGTGGATTCTTAACCACTGCACCACCAGGGAAGTCCCCCAAGGATATTTAGATCTCCAGCAAGGCCTGAGTCTCTATAAGACCAAGTCTCCATAAGACAAAGATAGGAAGTAGATTATTTTGGTTTATTCTGGTTAATGCTCAAAAATACAATAAACAAGCATTCTTAAATTCGTATTATGCCAATATGATGTTCAAGGGAAAATATTCTAAAACTCAAATTAACTTTTTCAGAAAAGCAGCTTTATTCAAGCAATATGGACAGTTGGCTGCCTGGAGGTATACCACTAAATCACCAGGATCTGTATACTAATAACAACAGGTGATGCATTTGTAACCATCCACTTCTTCAATTCATTAGTTACATTAAGGACCCAAACACATGTTCTAAGCCAAGGAGACACAGAAAGCTGGAAGAACTGAGGTTGCAAAGAAGGCCTCCATCTCCATTCAGAAATCCAAGGAACCAATGAATTTCAGTTGTGTCAAATCACATGGAAGACTAGAGCCATGTGGCTGATGACTAGCCATGTGGGTGATGACTTAGTGAGGGGAAAATTCAGAGCGCTTCCCCATCAGACAATGTACTGGTGCCAAAAAGCCTTCCCACCCTCCC
Source organism: Delphinapterus leucas (assembly GCF_059928025.1). NCBI lineage: Eukaryota > Metazoa > Chordata > Mammalia > Artiodactyla > Monodontidae > Delphinapterus > Delphinapterus leucas. The sequence continues at coordinate 18,187,888 of NC_143133.1, forward strand.
CCACTCAATCTCCATTCATTGGACCACAACCACCTTTTGATGACAATAGAAAAAATTATTTTTACTTACCCTATAAAGAAGGCAATACAAAGATCCACAGCATATAAAGCAAAGGGATGAAAAACAGGAGAGACAAGATGTCCAGGAGATCCACCGTGTGACTAACAGGAATTCCAGAGAGAGAGAACAGAGAATGTAGCATGAAGAAATTATCAAAGAAATAATATGAGAAAATGTCCCATACCTGAAGGACACAAGTGAGGGCCCATTAAGGGAGCATCACACTGAATAATAGAAGATTTACAGCAGAACACGTCAGAGTCAAGTTGAGAAGATCCTAAAAGCTTCCATAAAGAAAAAAAGGTCACAAATAAAGGACCGGTGGTCAGGATTGCTATGTCACTCCTCAACAGCAACACCTTCACCCAGAAGACAAGAGGACAATGCCTTCAAAATTCTGAAGGGAAGGGATATCCAAACTCTAGGTTTATATAACCAAGCATACTAGTAACTAACACTCTATAGGACACGGAGGCTGGGTGGACAACTCTCTCTTCTCTCACTGAGCATGGCTTTTTTAAGCACCCCCCCCCCCCGGCTAGGGATTATCCAGCCCAGGTTTTCTCTATTAAGGAGCTGCTTTTACCCAGGCAAGCTGCACTGAGAGCTCTCCCCATAATACCCCATGCTCAGTGGATTTAAACTCTGCTGCGTGACCTCACAACCCCTTGCCTTAATCTTTACTTTCTTGACCACCTTTACTAGTAACCTTGCTATCTGTCCCCACTCCCCATGCAATTTGGGCCCTCACCTCCACTTTTTTTTTCTTTTTTTGGCCACACCATGTGGCTTGTGGGATCTTAGTTCCCTGGCCAGGGATTGAACCTGGGCCCTCAGCAGTGAGAGCACAGAGTCCTAACCACTGGACTGCTAGGAGATTCCCTCCACATTTTCAATGTAAGCTTTTCTCCAGGACACAGAGGTGCTGCACACGGCTCTTTACATACACTCCTCCTAAATGCAGCCCCACTTAGCCTGTGCCACCCTAACAGTGGACCTAAAACAGGAAAGGTCAAGTGGGGCCCAATGGAGGCTCAGAGCAAAAGGGAAATAAGGGCACCTGCTACTAAGACATGCCCCGGGACGACAATGGAAGAGTGTTGTGTTTTGTCCGTGTTTGAGCTGTCCAGTGTGGAAGAACACACAGGGATTCTGGGAAGAAGCTCTTTTAAGAAATAGGCATTTTCCCAGAACATCATCCTTGTCATAACTCTCAGGATCCTTAAGCCTAACGGTGGAAAAGAATCTCTGTGGAGCTCGGGTTCAGCAGAGAAGAGGTAACCCCGTTGCCTTACTCCATCATATTAACAGAACGTCCCTAAATAACAACATGGGCCCCAAAAAGCATCTGAGGCTTTAGGACATCCTAGATATTAGGATTTAAAAAATTAGGTGAACTTCCTTTCTATTTGGAAATGTACAATACAAATTCCCCCAAAGTTCCAGTCCTGGTGTACCACCAGCACCATGCTCAACCTGTCCAAAACCTAATTCATGACCTCCTTCCCTAAAACTCCTCCTCCAACTTCCTTATTTTAGTTACTGGCATCACCAGCATCCCTTTCACGTGCTTCTAAAATTGGGTGTGTTCTTTGCATCCTTCCACGTGCTCACACCCAGCTGATGAAATCCCGTCAAACCTGGAGAGTCCTGTTGGCCCTCCTCTGCATGAGCTCCCCCTCATTCCCCTACCCACCTTCCCAGGGTCACTCCAGTTTCAGGTTCTCATTCCCCCCACCTAGTCCATAGCTTCCCAACTACTGCCGCTAAATAAGTGAATCCAGGGCAGAGTTCTGATCATTTTCTGTAGCAGAGACCATACAAAGCTGCCTTCCAATGTCACTTTCCCTTCTCTCTTAGTAACAGAACCCCAACTTTCAGCTAGTCACATCCCTGCCCAGAATAAAGTGTACATTTCTTAGGTGCCCTGAAACTAAGTGTGGCAATAAGACTCAGTTCTGGCCGATGAGATGTAAAAAACTGGGTCGTGAGGGACCACTGAGAAGGCTGATTAAAGTGAGCTGACTCAGCTGGGATGCGTGCCCTTTTTCCTTTACACTCCTCCCAGCCTGCAATGCAAGCATGGTGGGTGGAGCCCAGCACCCATCGTGGACCATGAGGTAACTGTGAGAAGGAAAGCCTGCTTCGCTAAACAGAAACGCAAAACACTAGAAGGGGTCTGGGTCCCTGATGGCTGCATGGAGCTCGCGTGCCTGCCCCAAATTCGCCAATCTTGAAGGATCTTATATAAGGAAGTAACTCTTCTCTGCTTAAGCTACTATTTTTCAGGTCTCTGTTACTCACAGCTGCATGCAAAACATAACTGACCAAATTTTGCTCTCAAAAATCATTGGTGGCACCTGAATTCCAACGAAACAGTGTCCAGATTGGCCAAGCTCCCATGGCAATCCCAAATCTGGACTGAAACTTCTTTTCCAGCCTTGTCTTCCAACTTCTATCCTTCATGCAATTTATAATCCAGCCAAACGAAACAGCTGTGATTCCCAAGGAGCATGGCCATTACCCACGGCCTTCAAGAGAACTGTAGAACTTTAGAGCTGAAGACCTCAGCGAGCCTCTAGAGCAGTGGGTTTATAACAGTTGTTGTCGGTGAGTCTCCCTTTCCATTTAGTAAACAAATATCTTTCACAAAACTGCAATACCTAAAAGATAAGAGCAGAGCCGCTGTGATTTGAAAACCACTGGCCTGGTCCAAGTTTTTATTTTTTTTAAAGTGAGGAAACTGAGACCCATATGGATGGGAGTTGGTATCACGGGTCCCAGGCTGGCTAGCAGCAGGTCTGAAAACAGAACCCAGGCTTCCCAGCACCTACTCTGTTCTTTTCATTATTTTTTACCAATAGGTGATGCAAAGAGAGGTGCTCAATAAAAGCACAACAAAGTGTAGCAAGTTTTCAGATAACTATTATTTCCGGTTAAAGGAAGACGAAATTACACTAAACAAGGATTTCTGGGCCTTCTCAATCCCCATCGACTAGGTTGACTAGGGATACAACATAAAGAACAGGGGACCCTGGGTTAATTCCAGTCAATCTGGAATTTTCTGAACACCATGTTTCCTATTCGGACCCATGGCCAAAGGAGCTGCTGTAATTAGCCCAGCGCCCAGAGATGTGGGATTATATACCAGGTCAAAAGATGTGTCTCCCCGTGATACTCATAAAATCCCATGGACCAGTGTTTTACACTATTAGAAATGATCAAGATGCTGGCTTCCCTGAGAAAGCCACATTCTGTTTCATCCTTTAGTCCCCATGAGTGGCAAACTGAGTTGAAGATGCTAAACTGTGAGACCCGCCTTTGCCTTTGGGGTACTGGTAAAACCCTGACTCTACCTGACTGTGTTTAAGGAAGGTCACTGCTCCTCCGTGTAAAACAGAGAGGGAAGGAATCACTGAAAGGAAGGAACCTCAGAGACCATCAAGTTCCGCTTCATTGAGGTGAAGTTCTGCTTTGTACACTTCCTCGTTTTGAATTAGGTCCTTCTCTCTACTTGGATAATAAAATCACGGAGGACAAACAAGATGCATGTACAAGGTTAATGTCGCCTAAAGAAAAAAGAACTGGGCTGTGATTGTTGAGCAGGAAAAGACAGAGGAAGGGGAAGAAACAGAACTTGTGTAGGGTCCCAAAGGGTACTGGGGGCTAAAAACGTTCCTCTGGGCAGTTTGCCTGCTCTCCAGAGAGAGGGCAAGGAGAACAGTCTCGGAACCGGGGCGGAGAGGATGAGGCCAAATGCAACGGACCGCTCACCATCACTGCATGTTCAACAGACTTGGGTTTGCAAACGCACCTCTCTCCTCTGGAGTCGCCAGATCTGAGGCACACACAGCCTGACTGCGCACACAGTGTGACCGGGGGCACGTGATCTCGCTAAAACATCTGTAACGTGGAGATGATAACACAGTACCTATTTGATGGGCTGTTATGAGGAACAAAGGAAAGTGCCACACAGAACGTGGCACACGGGAAGTACTCAATAAATGTTAGCTATTACCGCGTTGTACACTCATATATATTCCATCTCCCCAGCTAAACCATAAATCCCTTAAAAGCAGAGACCATGCTGTTACTTCTCCAATGCACACAGAATCCACACTTAGATGCTTTCGGTGTTGGTTGATAGATTAATGGGCACTGGAAGAGGAGGCCAAGCTCATTAGATTACATGTGACAGCATGTTTCTTCCAGAAACTCCCTATCAGCCCTTTATTTGGGGGAGAAAGCAGCAAATCCCCGCGCCTTTTAAAAAATATCAGTGTCCCCTATCTTCTCCTATTTTCCAGATCAAAGAAGAGAGCTGTCAAGGGCACGCTAGGGACGGCAGAGCCGGGGAAGTGACGGAGGGACGCGGTTCCCGGCCGAGGCCTGCAGCTCGGGCTCCTGCCAGGGCGGCTCGGCCCTCCCGGCGTGCAGCCTCCGCGTCCAGACTTGTGCCGCAGCTCCTGGGACACCCGCTCGGCCTTCTCCTCCGCAGACCGCGCTGCCTTTGTCGGGCAGCCGGGTTCACGCCAGAAAAACCCCATGGCCGGCCGTGCGGTTCACGCCAGAAAAACCCCACGGCCGGCCATGCCTTTTCACTGGTAATGATCAAAGTGGAGGCCGTCGGGGGTGGAGGCAAGCACCCTTTCAGGAACTCTGCGTGCTTCAAATTCAGATTCAAAACAGCACTCGGGGCTCTCCCGTCCCCGAGTTTTCGGAAACAGGGGCGCCTTCCCGGGGTGGCAGGTGAGGTCACGTGGCCGCCTTCCCAGCGGCCCTCGCCCCTCCCGTCTGGGGAATCTGGTTACCTGGAAGGTCGGGCCACTTCTCCCAGTCTGGGTAGAGGCCGGAGGGACTGGGTGCGGGGGCCTGGAGAAACCAGAACCCTAGGAGGAGGGAAACAGGTTTCCTTTTTGGGGGGCACCCTGCTGCAGGTGCATGTGGCTGGGAGGAAGAAAAATGCCAGTTACCTTTGTTCGTCTTGAAACAAAGACAGAAAGGGGGTGCTTCCCCGCAGCCCTGCCTGCAAATGCAAGTGACATGCGTACCTGAAGGTGTCCTGGGTGGGCACCAAAGACGCTGGCCGCCACACGCGGATGGGGCAAATCACAGGGTCACTGTGTAGGCAGTGGCTACTGAGGATGGCTATATAATAGGCGTATGATGGAAAGCACACCTGGCTCCTGCAGAGCCGGGGAGTGAAAAATTGCTTTTACGGAGCCATTAAGTGAGCAGTAGGCTGACGGTCTTCCACTGTGTCAGAACGAGGTTGTGCACGCTATACAATCCCAGGTATCGTGCGAGGTCTTCACGGAGCCCCACGTACGAACAAGTGTACGTGCCAACCGTGTGGGTCGTAGGAATATCCCCGCTATTTTTCCTTAAGACAAAGGAGGAACCATTTCCCTCCACTCCAGTATTTGGGGAAATCAGACTCTGCCAAGCCAGTTCCTCCGTCGGTATCGTCTGAGTTTACAGTCAGCAATCTGGAAGTTTACCCTCTAGGAAGGCAGACACCTCCACAGGGGAAATGGGACACCTTCGCGATTAAAACAACCAGAAAAGGAGGAAAACGCAGATAATATCCTTTCTGCCATCCCCTAATACCTTGAGGAGTTCAAAGGTTTTCCAAGCCTGCGGGCACTTGGCAATTATAATTACACAGTAAAATACCTAAGGTTAATGAATAACCTCTAAAGGAAGTTACTTCACATAATGACAGCAATTTCTCTGAACTAAATGTTAATAATAAGGCCTGTAATACTATGAGAAGGAAATGGTGGCAATTGGCAAATGGAGCTATGTTGCTTGGTAACAAGACCTGAGGTATGAACATTCTCTTTACCTCATGGGAAAGGGGTGGGTGGAAAGATTGCAGCTCCAGCCTGAATGGTTTGAAAGGTAGGCAGTTTATGAAGCCACCGGCTGTCCAGGGGTACATAAAGTGGAAGCATATGTGGCAGATCACTCTGTTAGCGGAGAGAAGTTT